>NW_027072089.1:73454166-73729235 GCF_038088225.1 Cyrtonyx montezumae | reverse complement strand
CTCTTCTCTTCTCTTCTCTTCTCTTCTCTTCTCTTCTCTTCTCTTCTCTTCTCTTCTCTCTCTCTTCTCTTCTCTTTCTCTTCTTTCTCTTCTCTTCTTCTCTTCTTCTCTTCTCTTCTTCTCTTCTTCTCTTCTCTTCTCTTCTCTTCTCTTCTCTTCTCTTCCTCTTCTCTTCTCTTCTCTTCTCTTCTCTTCTCTTCTCTTCTCTTCTCTTCTCTTCTCTTCTCTTCTCTTCTCTTCTCTTCTCTTCTCTTCTCTTCTCTCTCTTCTCTTCTCTTCTCTTCTCTTCTCTTCTCTTCTCTTCTCTTCTCTTCTTCCCTTCCCTTCTCTTCCCTTCTCTTCTCTCTGTCTCTCTCTCTCTTCTTTCATAATGAAGGTATAACTTATTTTATAAGAAGTCCAAGGTGGTCTAGTCAACTCTTTTTGGAGAGGCAGTTCCTGGTTTTTTGAATCTCCACAAGAACTCCTTTGTTCCCATTGTCCGGCCATGCCAGCAGATAAGAGAGGGTAGGGAAATGCCAAATTGTATCTTGCCTTCACAAAATACAATGGTATCATTCCCCACTCTCCCATACCAGGGTCACAGGCCAGATCTTCTGTCAGTAAACACTCCTGAGCAAAACACCTCTGAAGAAGTGCTTTCAAATGTAAACACTGCACAAAGGGTTGCCAGCTACATAACACCCACCTAGATAACTGGAAGTTGTCAGTTGAAGTCTTTTCTCCAGAAAGGCCTTAGGAAGCAAGCTTTGAGATAAAGAAAAACAGTTTTTGTCTTCCACAGTGAGGCAGGGAGAGATGAAGGGACACACTTAAACTAGCAAAGTAGCAAACTAGGTTAGTATTGATTTATTTATTTTCTTGTAATATGCTTTGTTCCCCTTCATTTTGCATAAATTAAAGTGAGAGAATGAGAATCTACACAATTTTGCCTTGCAGATTTAAGAAAACAGATCAATTTCCTTAAAATGCAATATATTATTGCTCTCATTTGCAGTTCATGAACTGCTTTCATTTTCTCATCAGATATCACAAACACCTGAAAACAGTGTAGCCAGTGTCACTCCAGTCTTCAAAAAGGGCAAGAAGGAGGATCCTTCTTAGGGATTCTTCTCAGGGAAACTACAGGCCAGTAAGCCTCAACTCCATCCCTGGAAACATGATGGAACAGCTTTTTCTGGATGCCATCTTCAGGCAATTGAAGAAAAGAATGTTGTCAGGAGTTGTCAGCATGGGTTCACCAGGGAAGATCATGCTCGACCAACCTGGTAGTCTTCCATTCCAACTGTCTAGATGGATGGGGTAGACCAGTGGATGTACTCTACCTTGATTTCAGCAAGACATTTGACCTTGTCTCCCACAGCATTCTTATAACAAAGCTGAGGAAGCCTGGAATAAATGAGTGGATGGTAAGATTGATTGAGAACTGGGTGACTGGCAGAGTTCAGAGGGTTGTGATCAGTGGTGCAGTGTCTGGTCAGAGGCCTATATTTAATGGTGTTTAACAATAGCAAATGTAGAGTCTTGCATATAGAGAGGAATAACTTCATTCACTGACACAGTTTGGGGGATGACCTGCTGGAGAGCTCTGAAGAGAGGGACCTGGGTGTCCTGGTGGAAAAACAGGTTGTGCACTGGGTGGACAAGAAGGCCAACAGTATCCTGGGGCACGTTAAAAAGACCGTGACCAGCAGGTCAAGGAAGGTGATCCTCCCCATCTGTTCTGCCCTGTTGAGGCCTCACCTGGAGTAATGTGTCCAGTTCTGGGCTCCCCCAGTTCAAAAAAGACAGGGATCTCCCGGGAAGAATCTAGTGGAGGGTTACAAAGATGATAGAGGTCATGGAACCCCTCTCTTATGAAAAAAGGCTGGGTCAGCTCATCCTTGAAAAAAGAAGACTGAGAAGGGATCTGATCTATGTCTATAAATATCTAAAGAGTGGAAGGCAAAGGAACAAGGCCAGACCTTTCAGCAGTAAATGGTAAGAGGACAAGGGGAAATGGTCACAAACTGAAGCATAAGATGTTCCGCACAGATGTAAGAACTTCTTCATGGTAAGGGTAATGGAGCACAGAAACAGGTGATTGAGAGAAATTTGCAGTCTCCTTCTCTGGGCACGTTCATGTCCCACCTGGATGCCTACCTGTGCAACCTTGTCTAGAGATCCTGCTTTGGCAGGGGGGGCTGGACTAGATGATCTCTAGAGGTCCCTTCCAACCCTACAATTCTGTGATTCTGTGATCTACTTTGGAGAAAAATGTACTTTCACTGTTTGCAGCGAAGAATTAAAGAAATGTTTGAATACGTGTTTTAAAAGCACACACATTTATATTATATCATCTGCCCCCGTACTCCTTAATAGTTCTTCTTGCCCTACCTCTCAAAGCTGCAAGTAAAGAAAATAAACTATTGAAAAATAATATGCTGTTAAATGAAAGAAGACTGATTAGATTCCTCAGGAAGCAATGATGTTATCTCTGGTTTGGGGTGTCTCTATAGCTACCTTTGACTACTCAGTGAAGGATGCCTGGCATGCTGGTAGGCAAACACTGATTCTGAACCCACAAAAAGACCCATGGATAATCACAAGTAGGCAGTTTTTCTCTTCTTACAGACAGAAACAGACACAGCCAGCAGTAGTGATATTAGTTTTAGATAAAGAAATGTGTAGCACAGTGTCTGATTGTGCTACTTTATTTTCCATTATAATGTTTTTTTTGCCCCAGTAATTTAGTCAATTTTCATTTGAAGATCATTTGAGAGTCACCTTAATCAGGTTTTCAAATAGGAAAGGCAGACAAATGTTGGATTGTTGTGGTTGGAGCCAGATAGGAAGGTGAATCAAAGTTCAGAGAATTTGTCAACATTTTGGAAAATCCTTTATACAGAGAAATGGAGTTTGCCAGGTCTCTTAATCTAGGAATGTATTTAAAACATAGATTTAAAGAGTTTATACCATGTTCACTTGTTAACACACTACTAACCCAAATAAAAAGCTATTAAAACAGAAGTAAAAATAAAAATGGAGGCTTTCCTTCACAAAATAAATAAATAAATAAATAAATAAAAATAAACAAGCTAGCATAAAATCTCAGTGCTAATATATAATCAATATTACATTTATATATTTATCTTCTGTCTGTACAGCCACTTGCTATGACTAGCTATACAAACCAGAAGTCGGGAAGAGGGAAAGGAAAATTACTGTAATGTATTTGTCAATTATAAGCCTCCAGGAACTGTATGATGCTATTGATGCTTTCTCTGCAGTATCTACACAAACTGTGTGTTGAACAGTTTCCTTATGTAATTGTAATTTCTGAATTATGTAAAAACAAAGATCTTGTTCCAAATCCCTGTTTTTGCTCACAAAAAGTTAATTTAAGTGAAGTCCATTAAGTGAACAGAGTAATTTCATTTCCAGTGGGGTAATGAGAGAAGTATTTGTCCTCAGGCATTTCATTTTCTCCAGTAGAAATCACTTTTCAAGTTGATATTAACCAGAAAGCACGATTTGTAGATATTTCTTCATTAGAAATATGATGACTATTATTTGAAATGTAAGAGGAACCATTTGCTTGTGACATTTCTGAACACTACCGTTCAAGAATTTAATCTTATTGATTCCATGCTCTTTGCAAATCCAATTGTTGTCAACGGGTTTAAGCCCTTTTAAGCTTCTTACTGTAGAACCCTACCTCCAACAGCAGTGCATTAGGAGACTACAAAATTTGTAAATTCCACTTATGCTGGATTACGACTGCTCATGGCTCAGCCTTATAATTATTTCTGTAAATTTAAATACCTGTGAAACATTTTTATGTATTAAGAAAATAATTAACAGAAGTGAAGATGCTATTTATTGGAAAAATTGTAAATCCTTAAAGCTCAAAAGTAAGTTCATTGTTTGTATTCCTTCCATCTCTATACCCTTCCACATAGAAAACAATAAAAAAAATAAGTTTAATCTCAAAATCCAAATGGAAGAGTAGTGAAGAGGCATCAGCTGTGCCACTAAGGGAAATTCTGTGAATTGTTTCAGAAATAGAAACAATACTGCACTCAGATTTTCTTCCTCAAATGTTTTATTTTCCTAAGATATAAATAATTACATACTATAAAGTACTTAGTTACATTTAAGAAGTGACTGTGGACCATACTGTCACAGGGTAACAGTGACTATTTCTTTTCTTCTCTGCTTTTATTAAACATAGGCATGCTGATAATATTAATTTATTGTTTATTAGAAATATGGATCATTTAAATCATGATGTGATGCACAATTTTGATTGAAAGATGTGCATCTTCTATTAATAACAATCTTGATAAGTGGAGATGCTGAAGAGTGGAGATATACAGAAGCAGATTAAAAATGAACCAGTCTACTAATGGTATTATTCACAAGTAAAATCTTACTCATAAAACCAAGCATTAGTCCTCGGTATTATTATAATATTCTTAATGCATAGATTTTCTTGCCATGATCAGGAAGTAAAGAACTGCCCCTATTTTCATTTGTTTTCTCATTTGAGAATAAAAAATGATTGTCACAAGTGCATTTTTGCCTTTGCATTTTCCTAAAGCAATGAAAGAATTATATTTCAAATTGAAAGAAAAAAAATAGAAACATTTGAAGAAAGCTTTCCCAAATTCCCATCTTATTTGAGAGAAAGAACAAAAAGAAATATGCCATAAAGTGAGGCAATGGGTAAAAAGACTGGTGTGGATTAATAGGGATTTTTTTCCTGAGGCTTCAGGAGAAAAAGAGTCTACTTCAGGAGAGGAAGGCACTGACAATATGGGGAGAGTATGAAGAATTTGTTACAATCTGCAGGGAAAACATTAGAAAGGCAAAAGCCCAGTTTGTATTCAACATGGCCTCTGAAATAAGAGAACAAAAAATATTTTACAAAGACATTAACAGTTAGAGTTTGGCTAAGGAGAATCTCCATGCTTTACTAAATACAGTGGAGAATGTGACCACTAGGGATAAGAAAAGGGCTGAGGTTCTCAATGACTTCTTTACATCTGTCTTCAAAAGTCAGATCAGTTTTCCACATAGTACCCTTGTATACCCCAAGTATCCCTTGACCTGGAAGTCATGTTTCAAATGGGAGCAAGAAGGCCAACGGCACCCTGGCTTGCATCAGAAATAATATTGCCAGCAGGAGCAGGGAAATGATTGTCCTTCTGTACTCAGCAGGGGTACCTGAAGAGTAATATGGTTACCTACTGTGCTCAGTTCTGTACCCTTCACTACGAGAAAGACACAGAGGCCCAGAATATGTCCACAGTTCAGTGTGGAAATATTAGTGGTAGGTGGACGGTCGGACTGGGTGATCCTGGAGGACTTCTACAACCATGGTGGCCTATGATGCTATGATTCTAAAATATTAATCTGATGTGTTCAGAAATAAATGAAGCTACAGTAAAGTAGTAAAGGATTAAGATTTTCCTGTACAGAATCTTGTATAAATTGAAATCTTCAGTAACATTTCCTTTGATCTTACTGGAGCACATTCTCTTCATTATTTTCTCCACACTGTGATTTCTGGGGCCAACTTCATACATTTTTTAATTTGCCCCAATGTCATTATGCTTCGTTTTAGCAGTATCATTGATACTCCTTCTAAAAGTGAAAGGCTATCATGTATCATGCCTTCTCTTACTATTCAACAATCAAAATGAAAAATGTTTGAAAGTAGCTAAAATTTAAACAAAACAGAATTATTGAATCCCTTATGTTTGTATTTCACTAGCTATACTTTTGGCATGATGTTACTCCTTGGATGTGAAGTATTGTTGAGGCAATTTGCTTAACTAATAACTTCTTAATTGAAGTCTAAGTGGACAAACTGTACTGGATATAATAAAACAGAAACTAGTCATTTCCAGCTCTTATGTTAAAATACAACATGTCTTTGTGACTGTGGATATCCTTATTCTTTTTTGAAAGTTTTTCTCTAAAGAATATTGAATAGTATTACATAAATAACCTGAATAAGTACATTCATCAGAGTTTTATAAGGGCTTTTTTTATTATTATGAGCTCACTTTTATTTACTTCCTCCCCCTTCCTCCCTTAACCACAGACCATTTGCTAGATTCAGGTAAAGAATTTTATTTAACACTTTGTCAGTACTGTATTACTCTGAATTCTGATTAACCAAAGGGGTCAACTTTCATTAGAAACTGCATAAAACTCAGTCCATTAAATAGCTCATTTCAAGCTTGCAGTAATGGCTTTTAGTTTTGATTATATTAATTAGTCTGCATTGCCAGACTAAATGCTTATTCTTAAAAATATAGAGGCTTCATCTTCTGGTAGAGAACTGGTTAATAGGGAAGAAACTATAGAGGAGACTATTGGTTTAAAATGTAATTGATTAACTAAAATTCTAGGCTTTTAAATAGGTAAAACAGGTAGATTATTGTATTAGAAAGTTGGAATCTTATATAGACTACAGAAATAAAAATAAATCCTTTGTACATGTTCATTTTTAAATTGGTGACACTTTACAAGCTTTGATCACTAAAATCACTAGAACTATTCATAAAACAAACCTCAAAATAAAATCCTCTTACCTTCAACCATTTTCCTAAAGATCTAGAAAGTTACTGTTTTTCTCTGCCCTTCTCTAGTCTAAAGTTGCCTTGATTTCCACTTCAACAGTCTATGGTATAGACATAAATCACCAGACCAAACGGTTATCAATCCAGATTGTTATCCAACACAAAATGACAAATGCCTCATATGCTGGAGAATATTTGAATGATTCTCTATAAGCACTTTAAACAGACAACCAAGGTTCAAAACAGGCCAAGAAAAGAGTGGAAGTAGCAAGTCCTCATGATCCTAGAAGCCATTTACAAAAATAAGACTGAGCTGTCCCATGCTGTGACACAAGAACTGTAAGAGTGCAGCACATACAGGCCTACATTCACTTGTGAGAGAGCAATAGCTTTCTGCTTAGCAATGTGGAGAATATCACACATGCTCCTGCATCACACAGAATGGTCACAGCTCTCTTCATGGGACCACTTGTTTGGGGACCACTTATTTGGGAACCACTGAATCACAGCCTGAACCTGATTGATCACCTGAGGCAAGCACTGAGTCAGCCACAGGGGCAAAGGTGAAGGTAATGTGTGATTGGAAGGGGTGGAGTCTGGCTCCACCTCTCCCAGACTCCATTTAAGGGCTGACCACAACCAGAGAAGGATCTCTTGTTGGAGATCCCTCCTGCATGGAGTTATTGGCAAGCCTCAACTATCATAAAAGGTGAGCCACCCTTTACTTGTTAGTTGTCTGTGTACCATCTATATAAAGCCTTATGGAAATATACCGTCCTCTGTGATATCTCCTCTGAATTCTATCCTTTCAAATTATCCACCCTACACAACTCCTGGATCTGACAAAGGTAGTTGGCTTCTGTGGGTGAGGGGGCCCTAATTCATTCCTTGCAAAGGAGTACAGCCAGCAAGCTACTTCACTGATTGATCTGAATGTTAATAATGAAACACATCTCAAGTGACTAACGCTAGGAACAACCCTTCCTAAAAGGAATAAAATAAGGCTGTTATTATTTTTATTTTTTGTGAGAATTGTATCAGTCTCACCAGTCATGTATGCCAAGCTTTTATCAGTAAGTGGCACAAGGTTGACTTCACCTCCATTTTAGAAAGAAGTAGTAAATCAACAACAAAATGTTGAATGAACAAATGGTACTAATATTGGCAGTAATATACCTGTCATTAATCTCCCTCTGTTTTGGACCTCCAATGCCTTTTTGATTGTTTAAGCAGTGTTACCATACTAAATTTCTGTTAAAGCCTTTTAACTTTTAGCTTCCCTGGCCTCAGTTATAAGATATATACATACCTTGAAAGAACAAGTAGGGGATGTTGGAACTGCATCATATGAACCAGTAACTTTAATCCAGGTAACTGAGTAGAATGCACAGATTTTAAGAAGTTGAACAGAGTCTTTAAGTCCTAAAAAAAACTTTTTATACAAGGTCAACAAGTACCTGCAATTATATCGTTGGCAAAACAGTCTGGGAGTTCTGGACTGTTGAAGGAGCAGCTGCTCTTAGTAGACGAACATAAAACAGGATAAAAAATTCTCAGCATGGCAGTTTTAAAAATATAGTATGGTATGAATTTAAAAGCTCTTTAACAGTTTTAATTAATAAAAAAAAAGTCAGTGAAAAAAATCCCAAGAGATAATCACTTCAGCAGGATAGAATAAATAAAAAGGAAGAAACAAAAGCTTCTTTTTCAAGTTTGCGTATCAGAAAATATTACTGATTTAAGCACACTAACACACCAAAAAGATATAATTAATAAACTTCTCCAATATGTTGGGGGATAAAAAACACATAATGAAGTAGGTCCTAAGTAGATAAGAATGATACAAACCTTATCCAATGAAATAACTGTACATTGTGCAAAACATACATGTACAAGGTAATTTGTAACTTTTTTCCTCCTCCCACCAATAAATAGATAAGTCCCAAAAACAAACACACAAAAAACCCCACACATTTTTCTATTTCAGATTGAACAATAATCAACTCTTAAGAGTTTCCCAGAAAATGGATTTTAAATTATCTGGTTTCAGTTTAGACATTACCCAATGTTTTTCTCTGAACTTTGGAATTCTATTTATTTGTTATCATATGGTTCACCAAAACACAGAATCACAGAGTGATACAAGAATGGAGCATGTTACTTTTTATGAAATTCTAAGAGTGGAATTCTCTGTAAAGATATACACCTCCAGTAAAATCAAAGAATTTATACCTATTTGTATTTGTACTAGTAAAAAATATGTTGTCCAAGCCTTTTGTAATTTGGTATAATATAGATAACTAGAACGATTTACAGTCATAGAGGAAGTAAAGCCAGAATGATTATTTGTTCTTGCTCAAGCCAGGGTTGTTGTTGTTGAGGAACATATTTGAATAGTCATTAGCAGAGGTAACATAAGCATTATAGCAATTACATCAAAAGACTTCTTTGATATTATTTCTCAAAGGCAGTTTTTTCTTGCTGTCAAGAATTCATGGAGCTCTGTTTAATTTCAAGTGATTAGTATTCAGCAATAATAGCAATACAGTAGACCACTGGCTTTTATTTAAAATCTCTCCAAGATCTGTTTCAAAGAGCAATGTGAAGAATTTATGTCTTGGCAACCTATGAAACAAAGGGTGCATGTCTCATCCAGATGACAGATTTTACTCTAAGAAAAAAACCTTTACACTGGCCTATAAAGATGTCCCATATATATTATTCCTGTGGTATAGAAGTAACAAAAAGCCATAACTTGTAGCAGAAATAATACCAAATATTCTAGCAGATTTGATAAGTGTCGTATGTGTGTCACTGTGCCCTGGTAGCTCAAAGGACCAAGCAAACCCTGGAGCAAAATTTCAGATTGGTGTTGAAGATGAAGTTCAATGTGAACATAGTGGTCCTTCATGATATTTCATGCTCTTGATTCCCATTTCCACATAGCAAATGAAATAATTGCAAGAACTAACTTCTACAACACTACAGCAAGGAATACACCAAGTGAGAATGTCACCAACCCCCCAAGAAAAGGAGAGCTAAAGAAAGCTTCCTTAGCAATGTTTAAAGACAGTTCCATGATTAGAAATGCAAGAGCCTCGAGCAATGCCCTAGTCTCCTCCTATTGCACTTGACGGCCACTTTCAATATATTCATGCATCTGAATGTAACCATAACTTGGTGAGTACCACTAAAGCCATGAATACTACCTCAACCTTGATTTTATTATGCCTAAAAATGCCCCTCCTGGAACATTTTTCTTATGTAATGAGCGCATTTCACCATGAGGATCTGGTTAAACAAACTTATCTTGCAAGTGTATGGCAGGAGATGCTAGCACAGCACCTCTGTGTAAATCTTGTTTGCTGGGTAGAACAAAGAGTGATAGACTTTACAGGATACAAAGATAGCTCTAGTTGGGCAAAACAACAGACTCTGAACGCACTTTAGAAACTATGTATAAATAAAGGAAATTAAGATAACTTATTAGGGCGAATGGCTGACAGACAAATCAAGAAGAATGTGAACTCTGAGTACCTCAGTCAATAGGGAAAGGGCTCACTAGCATTGGGTATGGAGATAAAAGAGGGGCTGTGTCCCCCAGTACTTTCAGGGTGCCACAGGAGTATGCCCCAGTGGACTCTCCCTTTATTCAAATAGAGAAACCTGACAACTCTGTGACTCTTTTTGGGATAAAGAGGATTGGCAAGCTTATTGGAGCACAAGCAGCCTGCTCCTGCAACCTTATGACTTCCTTCTGGAAGAACATACAGTAGAGATAACAATTACATGACTTGTCCATCTCTTCATCCTGGTTAGGCTATCTACAACAGATCCCCAGGATGTCAGCCTTCTTGGCCTTCTTCATGATCCTTAACCATAGAGATTAAACATTATAATTGCCAGCACCATTCTCAACATTTTCTCTAATACAGTAAGCCACACCACTGCTTCTCCTTCCTTGCCTATCCCTTCTGAAGAGCTTATAGCCGTCCATTGCAGCACTCCATTGCATGCAGTTATTTGGGAGACTAAATGTGAAGAGGTAATTGAGCTGCCAATGAGGCACAGTATTCTCAAATGTTTTTGTACAGAACTCAGGACATTGTTTAAATGTGACACTTTGAAACTGAAGCTGGCTCCTGTTGCTAATGTCAACATGCTAACTACACATATGCATTAATAACTTATGTAGATATGTATGTTGTCCAAAACATATAAGCACTCCTAGGAAGGAAGACCTATTGCACATATACTCTGTGCAGATACATAAACATATATAAAATACATGACTTTTGTTTGATTAAGTTCTCCACTTGAAAATAATGTATTAATTCAAACAGACAGTTACTTATTGAAGACCCATGACAATACCTTCAGAACATGCAAAATTTGCTTGGGTCCCACATGTCCCTGAACACCTAATTAAGTTAATATTTTCTTTTGACTCAGCAGCGTAATCTTTCTACTAGAACTGAAGAAATATTCTATCTCTAAGGTACTGGTCTTATCAAAGAATGAAAATAATTGGCATTTATTACTGTCTGTATTTTAAAATTGTCTTCATCAGCCAGCTAGGCTGTGCATATTATGGAATGAACAACTAGTAATTAAAACTCTGAATTTTCCATTCTGGAGGAAATTTTAGGATTTTAAAAAATATTTTAGTTTCCAAGAAAAGAACCCTGTGAAGTGACGGAATTTCTTGTGGAAGGAAAAATTATTTCAGAGGGAAAAAAAGCCATATGTAGTCTGGCTTAGCTTTTTTGAAAACTAAACAAAGTCTGACCCATCTGGGACCCTGTAGTCTGCCTCTAGCTGGAGTAAAAGCCTAGCAAATTATTGAAGAAGAAATATAAGTATGTTTGTGTTCTTAAGAGCATTGTTTCATGATATTAGAAGTGAGGTTTCTTTGTACTGAATCATACCACAGTGACACTAAGTTTAATAATCATTTTCTAGTTGCTGGCATCTGCTGATTTAGACAGAGAGGAATAAATATAATTCTTCTAATTATGTGAATCATTATTCTTCTTACTTTATATGCTACGTCTGCCTCCTGGGTCTTTTTTATACCGATCTTAATTTCCACTTGTTGTTTGAAAATCATAACCGAGTCTTTTCCTTTTCATCAAGTCTTGTTCCTCCTTTTCTTTGGAAACTAAACATAACCAGAACATATTTAATACCTTTTTGGCTGCTCCCATGCCAGATTTAAATGTACTTCTCCACAAAAACATCCCCTTGGATCTCTGCTAGTAATGCTTAGAAAGCCTTTAAAACTGCCTCTTTAACCTTTTCCTCACAAGTCTCTGGACATTTTTTTCTCTATATTGCTTCATTTGCTTATAAGTTTCAAACAAGCATCAAACAAGCATCAAGGAAAAGGGAAGGGGAGGGGAGGGGAACATCGAGAACAATAAGGTGTTTATTTATCTATTTATTTATTTATACACAAGGTTTTCAAACATGTTGTAAAAACAGTCAGGTGTTTTAGTAGAGAAAATAATGAATATTATGAATCTTGAACAGTGCCATTGAGATATAAAGGAGAACTTAAATATATTAAGTATCTTACATAGACATCAGGAAAGCAGAAAAGGATTTAGCCAAACAAGCAGAGCAAGAACATTGATTTAAAAATTGGAAACAGCAATAAATATTATTTAGAGTACATGTTGGTCTTATTTTGAATTGGCAGGTGTTCAAAGGATTTTACAGATTAGCTATTTCTCCCTGCAACTAGCACAAAATTTTAGATATGCAGATTGCTCTGAAAGTAGTACCTCCTATTTATTTCCATGGAAACTACAACAAAGAATATAATAAAATTATTTGATAAACTCAATTCTCAGCTACAAAAACTACTTTTCAACATATTCACCACCGTTAGCTATATGCTTTCACCAGTGTTGATCAAGAGCCTGCATGCCATGCTCATAAAAATCTGCACCAGTGGAGATGACTCACTGTCACCGCTGCTGAAATGCACCTCCCATTGCCTCACTGTGCTTACATCCACATGCATGAATGTCAATGGGTGCCATTTATTCTGCATGGAGGAATTCGGTGGCACACTTTTGCTTCATGCTCACTTTCATCTCAGGCTCCATTTGGTCAGTCTGCCACCTCTACTGCCATCAGTCAGCAAAATTTAACAGCAGCAAAATTTAACAAAATGTATGTGGGATGTTTCATTCTTGTCATGGTTTTATGATTTTCGGTATTGGTATTCCACATCATAACATCATGTAGTGCATTTAGAGTTAAAGAGTTAATGCTCCAGCTCTGTGGAACATCGATAGTTCCAGGTATACCTGTATCAGAAGAGAAGAAGAACTCCATTCCCCAGAGGACATTGCGATGCTTTGCGTTCTTACGTGTTTACGCTCAGAGGGAAAGATAAAAACTGTCTGTGGTCACGGGACACTCTCTTTCCTTTGGGATGGACTCAGCAGTGGGTGCTCGCTGCCGTCCGCCTTCAGCGTTAGCGTAAGGCCTTCAGTTTATCGGACACTCTCTCTTGCTCATTTTATTTGATTTATTAGCTTCAATTCCAATTATATTGTATTACATTGTGTTATTTTGCTTTCTGATATCTTATTTAGCAAATTAACTTTCCTCCTCAGATCGTTGCCGCTGTTTCGTTTCTAAGCCCATTTCCCTTTTCCCTTTCCCCCTTCCCCTTTCCTGGGGCGTGGATCCATGGGTCCCCCTCATCAATCGTCACGGAACCGGGCCAAACCTGCCCATAAACCATTGACAATTCTCTACTGCCATATCAACATCTGCCTCTGACATCATGGTCCAACATAATAGAATAGAAGATGTTAATTTTGGAGCATCTCTCATACAAAGCCTGTAGTATTAATACACCATGAGAAGAATGCCTCTGTTTGAATCTGACTAGCATAATCTGCAGTGATTTTGAATGACACTGTGCATATTCCCAATGATGAAAATAAATAAATAAAATGATAAAAACAGTGCTAAAATGGCTGCTTACATGGATTTGTGTAATGGTCAGAGCAATGGTAGCAATAGAAGCAGTAGCTTAGATTTCCCCTAGACTTCAACTGAGTCCGAATTCAGCTAAAATAAATCCATGATATAAGTTATCTATTCAAGTAGTCAAATTTAATAACACATTTGATATTCTTCAGCAGAATGATAAAAGCATACATGTTCATCAAGTCTCTTGGAGAAACAGAAGGGGAGTTTTTTGTTTCTTCCAGTATGATGTGTCAGGGAACACAGGCCCCTCATTCTGGTTACTACCAATCTGTCTGTACTTTCTGGGAAGATGCCACTGGGTTGCCTCACTGTCTTCCCTCCCCGTTGGGATGCAGTCAGCACTGCGTGTATCTGCATGGCATTCTGGAGTAATCACACATCCTGCTCCTAGATGTGTCTGGGTTCCGCATTCCAGAAGTTGTTTTAATCTGCTAAGAATTAGTTTCCACTCTGTACTGGATTAACATCGTTTATCTAGTTCTTTAAATGTTAGAGAAATTCTCTTTCAGTCAGTAGATTTGTTCCTCAGACTGGGTCTATTTATAACAGATCAGGAGCAAAATGTTTGCTTAAAATTTTTGGTATGTGCTCTGATCACTTTATGTAAACAGAAAGTTCTGTCTCAATCAGAATTATTCTTAAGTTAATCCATTTTACATTTAAATATATGTTCTTTGTTGGATAACATCTTGAACCAGCTTTTAATTGGAGTCAGTATGTAACTCTTGAGAAAGATAATATAATAGGATAATCAGAAAGTACCTAAACAGATCATACATTTAACTCATTTTCATTTTCAGTTGAGTTTTGAAACCTTGTAGAAATCCTACTGAGTAAATAATCATCTCTTAACAAAAATTTGTGTCCATTAGCATCTACAAATTTGCATATAAAAGTTTTTGCAATTTTTTTTGTATCTGAAAATCTATGCAATGTTTCAAAAAGAGATGAAGAACTTCTTTCCCCATTACATTTTATATGAACAGCAATAAGCAGCAAAATCATTTTCTGACCTCAATATTTGGTTCTGATAGCATTACTTCTGCCTCCAGTCATAACAAATATTTGTTCCTAAACTTCTGTGAGTAAGGAAGACTCCACTGAAGTAAAAATAACTACAAATATTTTTATACTGTCTGAGGATTTCCGGGTCACAAGAGATAGATTCTCTTTTCTTCATTCCAGTCTTTATCTTACTGATCTCAGTTACTTTCAACACCACTTAGAAATTACTGCTATAATTCAAGGACCCATACTTATTCTGCTCTGGATAACAGAGAATAAGATACAACATGTAACAGCTTTGACAAAGACTTGACTTGCAATTAAGATCACAGAAAATGGGTCTTCTTGCTGGTCATACTATTTCAAACCTTACATTTTTTTTAATTATTAAAGTATTTTCATAAATAATGTAGTGAGACTACAAATTCCGCTGTATAACGGAGCTGAAAACATTGGGAGAAACATGCAAAATTGATTTCCAAAGTACGGCTAAGATTTTGCTCATGAATGAATTTGCTCATCAGAGAATGAAAAGGAAAAGAAAAAAATGGTTCATTACGTTATCTTGCAACTAAAAGCAGAAACTTCTGCTAAAATCACGAGGAAACTGATGGCTAGACATAGCAAAGGAAATGAAGTACTGTATGTGCATTTCACTTTGTCTTAAGTTTCACAGACATATAAGAGGAACACTCTTTAAAATTCTGTTCTTAATGCATACTTTCATTTGAAATACAAGCAAGGAAGGTGTTGTGTGGTGTTAGAAATAATACATGCTGCTAAATTGCTGTACTTTTAAATCTAACTTTCTGTTTGCAGCTGATAATTTTCTCTTACACTGAGTAGCCTTCACATTTGCAAATTCTTCACCACCTTTCCTTAACTATGGATGTACTCTTCAGTACTTAAGTTTGCTCTGCAGCTATGGTTAAAACTTCACCATAGCACTGTTTTAATTTTCAGTAATGTTCTGTGCATGGATATTCATCATATTCTGTGGAATAATTTAAGGATTACTCCATTTTACACTGCTATCAGTAACCCCCTGCAATGAAATGCAGCTGTGGATATGCCCACAAAACAAATGCTATGATTATATGTTTTTCCTCAGCCAACCCTCTTTACCTCTACTGAACTAAGCTCACGAAATATAGAGGGGTTAAAGTCTCAGCATCAGTTTTACTTTGGAAAAAAAAAAACACCTTTTATTCATGATGTTGATTGTTTAGGCAATTAAATCATTGTGGTAGCAAGACAGATAGCAGTGTGTTCCCAAAACTCCCAACACTCAAGGAGTGTTAACTGGGATTTTTTTTAATGTTTTTTTTTTTTTTTTTAACTAGGCTTTGCAATAATTATTTAGCAAGGCACTTCTTCAGGAAACACAGAAAGAAGAGGAGGTTAGAAATGTAAGTATATTTTAACACAAAAAAATGTGGAAAGTGTCTCATACAGAATAGAAGTAACCAAAGGGAAGTATTTAACATAATGAGAGAGCTTTTAAAAAGATACATGTAAACACAGAAGAATATGGCAAATTTATTCTGAGAGATAGAAGTGGAAGGCTTTTTTCCATTAGAGATGCAAACTGTGAAACTTCCACTTTAAGCAGTTATTTCTGTCAATAGAAAAGCAAACATGAGTGTAAAATAGATTTAAAAATATAAATAAGTAAATACTCAAGCAAGCTTCACAGAGAAAACAGCTGGCCTTACAAAAAAATAGAAAGGGATTCTCAAATTAAAAGACAGCTGGTGCTGCCACACACCATCAAGCAGTCATCCCTGCTTACAGACCTTAGAGAAGCAGATCTTCACAGCTCACCCCTTGGGCTATGTCTTCTTGTATTGGTCCTAGGAACCCATCAGGGCTGGGGGAAGGGGTGGTGCAGTTGTCAAGTGATAGAAATCTCCAGCTACATGTGAAGCACTGTTCATGCATAAGCCAAAAGGATGAGATCCTGAAAGAACCCAGAATCAAACCAGCTATAGGCCCATATGGCAGCACTGCATACAATCTTCACTGAGGTTTGCTTCTCTCACAGTAGCAGACTTATTTTGCTTTGTGTATTTTAGTAGTACGAGCAAACTGAAGTGCAAAACCCAGCCTTACAGACAATTCCCCCTGCTGTAACAGCTATCATGCAGTGGGAGAGAGAGGAACCATGGCTGTAACTTTTCTTCTTGCTATACACATTATTGGTCACATTCTGTGCAGCTCTGAAAACAAGTGTACCTTGTCAGTAAAGGGAATATGAGCATAAACAGAAAAAATCAACTGAAAAAAAAAAGTAACTGTTATGAAATGTTTCTCACTCACACTTCCAAATGCCAAATCTGATGTCTGAGTACTCTTTGATTCTTTGCTCTTGTGCTCTGACACTGCATGCTGTCTTGACCCACGGAGCTGCTCACCTGTGTTACTTTCTGAGACCCCCCTCTTAGTGTGGGTAAAAAGTTTTCAGAAGAGCCTCAAAGAAACCCTAGACTTTTTTTCTGTGAGCTTTGTTTTACAGTAAGGCTGACTGCAAAGAAGAAAACAGCTTATTCTTGTGTCTGTCTTGTGAAAACCACTAACCTTGACAAAACAAGGACATTTTTCAGATACGTTGTTTTGTCCAATTTTGTGTGTGTGTATTACTTAAAAAATAGGCTTCTGTTTCTCAGGAGGTAAATATAGGTCTTTTTTTTTCTTTTTTTCTCTTTTTCTTTTTCTTTTTTTTTTCTTTTTCTTTTTCTTTTCTTTTCTTTTTTTCTTTTTCTTTTTCTTTTTTCTTTTTCTTTTTCTTTTTCTTTTTCTTCCTTTTCCTTTTCCTTTTCCTTTTCCTTTTCCTTTTCCTTTTCCTTTTCCTTTTCCTTTTCCTTTTCCTTTTCATTATTTTCCTAAACTTCTTTGCAGGATTTTGAGAAGTATAGACTCCTGTTCCACTGTTATAGTTTTTATAGAAGTCCCTTTCAGTTCTCTAGACTAGCATAAAGTTGACCTTTGGAAGTAGTTTTGTAGCTGTCTTACTTTTCCAGTTTGGGAATCGTGTTTGCCTATTACACAAAAAACCAACCTTTTGCAAAGTAGATGGTAAGGTAGTGTAATATCTCAGGAGCTTCAGAAAGGGTTTGGAAAAGATTCTGTGTGACTACCATATTAACACAGTAGGCTTGATGATCTTGAATGGCTATTCCAACCTAGATGATTCTCTGATTCTCCTACCTATCAAAAGATATTTCAGTTGTAATATGATTTTGAACCTCTTCTCTCCTGAGAAAGTAACATGTTATGCCAGTCTTCATTTTGAAATGCAAAGTGAAGAAAGGAAAGGGTAAAAGGTTTTTACAGAATGTTAAGCTAGTTTTAAAAGAAAAGAAAAAAAAATAGCAACACAGATTCTACCTTTGTCAAATGCTATTAGAAGTTTAAATCACAAACTACTGTATGTAATGTTCTCGGTCCTTATACATTATGTTCACCTTCTGCCTGATGTAACATGCTTTTTTTCCTCCAATTTTTATTCAGAAGATCTGTGCCAGGTTCCTATGATTACCAATTTTTGTGTCTGTACTAGAAGCTGAGCAGGATTCATCTCACTTTGGGGACTGGTTTGGCAATATGGGAGTACTACTTTTGGGTGTCAAGAATGCTAGCTTACCTGAAGCTTATGGTCAAAACCTTTCTTCTCTTGAACTTACAAAGCAAGTGCCATTGTGCCAATTTCAGAAAAATAAAAGGTCAGATTATTTTTCAGTTTTTTAGGAATGGACATCTGGGGAACACACAAGGTCACCATGAGTAAAAGTTACTGAATCAGACTGCTTTGGGAATTCAGAAGTTTTAAATCCTACACCAAATCATTCCTGGCCTATGTGAAGTAAACTTATTTTCACTCATGAATTCCTGTTCAGCAAAGTTACTATGGGTAGCTGACAGACTGACAAGTCTCATCTGAAGAATAAAAAGCCTTTTTTTTTTTTTTTAATGTAATGGGATTTCAGTTTCCTGTCAAACCAAAGGAATAACTCACGGTGCATAAAGCTAAACCTGTGCATTGTCCCTGCAGGACTTGGGCCTAAAGTTATGAGAGAAGGATGAGGTAGTACAATATTAAGGAGCTCTGCTTGCTCATTTGACACACTGTAAAGTTTCTGTTTAGCTCAAGAACAAGGAAATGCCTGGATAATGCTCTCAGCAATTTAGGAGAAGGTAGAAAATAGCATAATTCTCAACATTTTGACAGGACTTGTTTAGCTCATTTCTTCACATTTTGAAAAGGAAAATCACACTTTCATTTCAAAATTGCCTTTGCCACAGTTTCTGAGTCTGACATCTACTGCCAATGCTTCTGTACATTGTTAACAGTACTGTACCAGAAATATTTCTGTGGGTTTTATTTCCCTGATTATCCCGGTCTGAAAAGCAATCTAGACAAGACTATTCCAGGTCTGCATAAAACAGAATTAGCAATCATTCATGCTTTTTTAAATTTCTATAATTCATTGTTAAAATTAATTTCCCTTGATTTTAGCTTCTGAAATATGTCTGGATATACTGTAATGTAAATAACGTAGTAAGAAAACACCACAGTAATGTTTCAAATTTCTTCACATTAAAATGACTTTTTTGGTGATCCTTTCTTCTGTTAACTTAAACATAATAAGAATTTTCTCCACAGAATACGGACACATTTTTAAGTACAGGAAAGTTAACTTGAGCCACATAATGCTATTCTACTACCTAATAAAAGTCATGCAACAGGGCTCAGTTGATGTTATTGTACTGAAGGAAACAATAATTTGCATTACATTTAACTAACCATAGCATCTTTTAAAAGTAAAAGGAAACTCTAGGTGCATTAAAAATATATCTCCTCTGCTTGCTTAAGTCCAGTTCAAACTTTTGAGTCTCATATTTAAATTTCTTCATGATGGAAAGGCTGATTAGCATAGTCTGTACTAACTATTTGAAGAATACTGATTGCAACTGATCAGGAGCTAGGATTTCTGATCAGTGGGTTCATCAACATTTTTTATATTTTCTTCTATTCAGCTGATGAACATGAAGTAACTAACTACTCTCAAAATCTGGCTAACCCTGACAAATTCTATTATTTACACGTTACATATATTTTTGCTCAAATAATGAGAAAAATACATAAAAGAAATGGAATGGCAGACATATTAGATAAGAAAATAGAATGTAGTGAGAAGAAACAATTGAAAACTGAAAAAACATTTAAGTGCCTCATTGAAAACCACTGTAAAATTTATATACAAGTGTTCATACAGCTCCCATGAACAATTAATTTTGTTAATTTTGAGTGAAATATCTAATATTAAGAAAGGAAAATCAAAGCAGGAATCACAGAATCCAGATCTGTATAATAGTTTTATCTTCTGAATTTATACGGTCATTACTTTTGCCATCCTGATAAATCCTCCTGTCCCCACAGTCTCTGCTTTGCAGATGTGAAGCTGAGTGTCTCCCTGAGGTCAGAGCTGCAATCTGTCAGAGGGAGCTGAATGCAGACCACCTGGACCAGGGGAGAAGTGCACTATAGAGGTTACATCCTCAGAGGCTGTACATGGTCATAGTTCAACTGTCTTCAAGCTGTGACTGTGCCTTTACATATTTTTACTTCTGTTATGTTTTAGAAACAGATTCTGGCTGATATTAGTATGACAAGAGGTACTGAGGAAAGCATTGATTTAAAATAACAGTCTACTAGTCCCTTGAACATCTTTCTAAAAAGGAAAGAGAGGCAAAAATCTGATTGGTAGAGAAATTAAAAAAAAAAAAATTGTAAATCTGGTGGAAATATGAACTAATCCAATTGTGACTGCAATATTCAGTGTAATAAAGTTTGAGTTCATTTAATCTGACAGCAGCACAAAAAAATGTTAAAAAATGTGGAAAATAAGTTGTTAGTGAAAATAGTGCTATAACATTGGCATAAAATATTAACTAAATCAAGCTGGTGTGCTTTCTATTTATACATACATTCTTTTTCCTAAGGAAAATCCAGAAAATTCTACAGGATAAAAAAGCTTTTTTATGTTCATTGCCATAAAACTAATTCTTAGAACACTGGATTGTTTATCTTCAACATTATTTCAACAAATGACTGAAAACCTCTTAAGGATAATGCTATGCTGCTTAAAGACTTACAAGTCTCTCTCCACAGGATGTCAGGATCTCTCCTGTTAGTAAAGAAAACAGACTAGTTTGAGCCACCATCTGCATTTGAAAGGCAACAAAACAAGATCTTTCTTGTAGCACAAAAGTTGTTGTGTTTGTCAAATGTGTAAATGTATCTGAGAAATTGTTAACCAAATCATCAATATTTCCTTTTTATTCTGAAGTATACACATCAAATCTGTCAGTTCTAATATCTCTGTCAGTAATTATGAAGGCCCTCAAGGCTATTTGTTAGATGCTACATGATATGGTTTACACAATGGCAGCTTTTGAGGATATTTTGCTTCAGAAAGGTAATAATTAGTTTTCACAGTGTCATAACAGATCCTGTACAAAAGTCCCTCATTTATGCAAGGAGATAAGAAATGAAAGATAAAAAATAATTTCTTCTTTCCAGTGCTGTACTTAAAGAGAGCAACTGGGTTGAATGTTAAGGTTTATTCTGAGTCTGCTTAATGTTTAGAATTTCATTAAAATTGTATTGAGCACTTCCTTACAATTTAAATTACATCTAGCATATTTATAATGCATTAGATCATTTTATGCATGGCCTATGTAGCACATCATGGGCAATACTGTCCACTTCTAGTGTTAATACAGAACAAAAATTGTCTTCTTCCATTATATACCATGGATAAAGGCCAAATAAAAACTGTTTACATTGCAATTAAGAGCAGCAATACTACAAATGAAAGTACATCTAAACTGCCTCCATGCTTGATAATCTACATTCTGGGACAGTTCTAGGATTGAAACCTTAATTCTGTGTGATCTAGAAGCATAGAATCATTAAGGTTGGAAAATACCTCTAAGATCATACACTGTCCACCTACCATCTATATCGCCCACTAGACCATGTTGCTTAAAACTGTATCTATATCTTGAAAACCTCCAGGGATGGAGACTCAACCACATCCTTGGGTAGCCCATTCCAGAGCCTGACCACTGTTTCAGATAATCTTTTCCTAATGTCTAACCTGAATCTCCCCTGGCACAACTTGAAAAAATCCCCTTTCATCTCCCCTGAACCTCCTCTTCTCCAGAATAAATAATCCCAGTTTCATCAGCTGCTCTCCACAAGACTTGTGCTCCAGTCCCCTCACCAGCTTAATTTCCCTTCTCTGTACATGCTTCTGGATCTGAATGTCTTTCTTGTAGTGAGTGACCCAAAACTGAACACAGACATTGAGGTACAGCCTAACCAGTACTGAGTACAGAGGGACGTACACTTCCCTGCTCCTGTTGGCAATACTATTTCTGATATAAGCCAAAACATTGTAGGCCTTCTTGGCATCCTAGGCACACTGCTGACTCATGTTCAAACAAAGCAGGAACACTTATAGATGCAAGGAAGATGCCTGGCAATTACCTCTATTACTCCCTCAACACCCTCAGGTGGATCTCCCATCTGGCTCCATGGACTTGGGACAGTTCAGGTAGAATAGTAGGTCTCTAGCTGCCTCCACCTGAATCATGAGGAGTTTATTCTGCTCTCCATTTGAGACTACCAGGTTAAGGGGTAGAGTACTCCAAGGATAACTGATCTGACAGATGTAAAGAACACACTGAAAACCTCAGTCTTTTCCTTATCCTCAGTGGTCATGTTTCCCATTGTATCCAGTCAAGGATGCAGGTTTTCCTTAGCCTTCTTCTTACTGTTAATCTATTTGTAAACATTTTTTTTTTTGTCTTCTACTACAGTGAACATATGGAGTTCAAGCTGGGCTTTTGCTTTTCTAATTTTTTTCTGTGCATATTCTGACAACTTCTTTGTACTTTCCGTGAGTTGCCTGTCCCTTCTTCCATAGGAATTACATACTTTTCCTCCTAGAGCCTCTGAAAAAGTTCCTTGTTCATTCACATTGGTCCTCCTCCCCTCTGGCTCATCTTACTGCACAGGGGGACAGCCTGTTCCTGAGCCTTTAAGACCTTCTTCTGGAGGAGAGTCCAGCCTTCCTGGACCCTTCTACCCTACAGGATTGAATCCCAAGGGATTCTCCCTATTAGTGTCTCCATACTATTGTAATAGTTCAAAGTTCTACCCATACAGATTTTGTTATGCTGTCATAAGTCTAGAGAATTTTTTTTTCAGTAAGTTTGAGTAGATTACTACATAAAAAATAAAAAATAAATAAAAATAAAAGTGGATTTTAATTTCAGTTAATTTTCCTGTGAAATAGCTTTGTTTAATAAAGTTATGGCAAGTGGCTTGTTTGTCATGACTTTGGAAAAAATCTGGCCTGTGATTTCCTTAGTAGGAGAGATCCTCCATGCTCATATTGACATACAAAACCCTTACTGTTAAACAAAGAGAAGATAAACAAGAGGCAATACACAGACTATAGAAACTATGCTTAGGAGAAAATTTCTTCTCTCTTAAATGAGAATATTTATGTGATCAAAGAGATTATTTAGTCTTTTCAGTGAATTCTGAAGCTAGAAAAGAAGGACATCTGCTTCTCGATGCAGAAGACATAAAATTAAATGACTCTTCAGAAAATAAAGAACTTTTTTTTTTTTTGACACCAACAAAAAGTAAGTATAATTTATTTAAACTTAGAATAATCAGAAGTATATTATACAACTCTCAAAATGATATTTTAATATTCAAGAATAAGTATTGAGAATATTAGCAGCAGTTTTTGCTGCTGGTATTTGCAATTCTATAAATCCCCAGTAACATGTTACATTAATTTTTATTAAGGAGCAGGGGGCATCAGCAAAGCACTTCAATTTCATTTATGATCCTTCATCAAATTGCATAGCTTTTCTACAAAGTCACCTTTTTATATGTGAACTCAAAGTGTAATTGTGGAACTGTTCACTGACAGGATATGAAGAAGAAAATAAAAAGGAGAGGGAGAGAGAAATAGAAAGTACTATCAAAGTGTAAAAGGGAGGAAGAAGAGAAAATGAACTTCATTTACTAATAACAAACTCGAAAGCCAGGCTGGACCAAGCTCTAAGCAACCTGATCTAGCTGTGGATGTCCCTGTTCATTGCAGGGTAGTTGGACTAGATGACCTTAAAACTCCCTTTTAACTCTAAGGTATCCATGATTCTATGTTTCTATAATAATTAGCTTCAGACCTGAAATGTGATTATTAACTGAAACAAAATTTCATATCTAAGTGTTCCTAAGATTTTAGTAGGAAAACTTTTTCCATGATCACAAACCAGTAAACTCTTGTTGATGGACCAACAAATAATTTAAAAGCAGAATGCAGATCAGCAATTATGTCTTCAAGTATAATGAAAAGCGTCTTAAAAACAAACTGGCCTCAGAAACAGCATGACACAAAGCAGCTAAAATGGCTTGATACTTAGGCAGTATATGCTTATAGGAATAATTGCAAATGTTAATTATTTTATCAGTTTCAGGTGAGAAATATTAGATCATTAAAAAAAGAAAAGAAGATCTCTCATAAGGGGACAAAGATGTTCTTTTTATGTTAAGCTGACAATACTCAATCAATCCTTCAGTGTAATAATTTCTTTTTTATTTTCTTGTTTCCCGTATCTTGAAGAGGAAGGGGAAACACACTTGCCTTTGTTTTTGCATATAAGCTTGTATGAGGTCTTCTACAGTTAACATTTGATGTCAATATGATATCAGTATTAGCAAGAACTTGCAGCATTTAACCTCTTTCACAATATTCACCTGAATTTAAATATCTATGTCTGGACAGTTAATTGAAGATAGTTTTCTATATTCCATCAGAATTTCACCACTTTATAAAATCATTCTTTAGAGCTGTTTAATATGGAGAAAAGAGTGAAAAATTTAACACTCTTCTTAGTATGCTCAGTAGTTGAAATTTTCATTTAAAAATGCTTTTAAGTAATGTATTTTCTTTAGGTATCTAAAATATGTCTCCAGGAAATTCTGATCTACAATTGACACTTCTCTCATCTGTAACTAAGAAATGAAATGTTCCAAATTTGGAAGTTTTACAGATACTGCAGTACCACTCTGTATGTATTATCCTATTTGCACAAACAAACAAACAAACAAGAAAAAACATTGCTTCACTAAGATAAGGCACCTAAAGCAGTTACATTTCTTGTTCATCTTCTCATCAGTTACTCTTTGTTATTATTTATCAGTGCCAATGTTATTTATCAAATGATCTTGTGAATCATTTCAGTTCATAAAAAACATACCAAGGTGAAAATATTTCCAGATCCAGAGGACTCTCAAATTGTGTTCTTTTTCAGCGAAGAAAATACCCAGCTTTGTGTCATCCTCCCATAACATCCCATATCCTCAGAAAGGACCTAGATGTGTGCCCAGTGAGTCTATGGCCTTTACCATTTAACTTCTTTGTCTGAGTAACTAGATGGCCTCAGTGCACTATGGTGCATACACTATGGTGCATATTTGTCTTCTTACTTAGGTACAATCCTAAAATAACAAAATAAATGTGCTTTTTGTTTGTGCTTTATGTCAGTAAACTATTATTAAAATCAAGATCTTCAAAACAGAGATTGCTAAATATGCAAAGCTGTACTCCTGATGTACAGAAATAACTGATGTTACTTTGGTATGTATGTGGACAAATTTGTGCCCTACATGATCTTGTCTTTGAATAAAATTATTGTGATAAGTTTCTCAAACAATAAAAAATGACACATTGGGCTTGCAAAAAAAAAAAAAAAAAGGTGGTGGGTGGAATTTTCTCAAGGAATCGATATTGGTCCATGGAAAGATGTAAAAATCTGTCACGAACTTGCTAATCTGTCTGAATTTGTGGGAAACTGCCGTCATCTGTAAAGAAAATGATTAGTACATTAAATAATAACAAAACAAAACAAAAAGCATAAAGAACAATGAAATCAAATTTTCTAATAGAAGAATAAAAAGATACTGATTAAAATTCAACAGAATTGTAATACCACTTATAGATTTAGTTTGTATGTCACTGTTACAAAAGGAATACCTCCTATTTATTTTCATGAATACTGTAACAGATAAAAATAGCAAAATAACCCTATTGGATTTAGCAAATTCTCCACTACAGAACACTATTTTTCAATACAGTCACCACTATTAGTTATGCATTTTGGCCAGCAATGAACACTGTGTCCACAAGCATATTCAGGGCTGTCTGGAATGTGCCTTGTCTTTCATATTGCTGTTGCCACTGCTGAAACACATTGCCCACTGACTCGCCATGCTCACATCCACTGTTTGGTCTCCATAAATGTTCACCGTCAATGAATGTCAATGGATACCAATTTTTTTTACATAGAAGATTTCAGTTTCACACTTTCCTTCATACACACTTCCATGTCAGATTCCATTCTGTCAGACTGCCCCTCTTCTGCCATTTTTTGCATGGCAACAAAATATAACAGCATTGGCAGGGAGGTTCAGACTCTACTGCCATACCATCACCATATGCCTCTGATGTTGTAGGCCAAAGTAATAATATAGGAGGCATTATTTTCGGAGCAGCCCTCATACATTTGAATAATAAAGAAAAAAAATACTGTGCATTTCAAAATCCCACGTTTTGAGATAATGTCATATATTATATAATTATATAGTTAAAGTTCAGCATGTGTAAGAATTCAATGCAAAAATACAGGGTTAATATGGGTTTTAACACCTCATTTTCATATTTGCTTGGTATTTGAATTCTTAACTGCACAACTTAATGTTACCTTAGAATAATTAAGTAAATAAATAAAGTAGCTGTTGTCAGCATCCAATCTTAGGAAAATAAGTTTAGCACGACTTCTGAAGTGTTTTTCCTCTTTCTAATTAATGTTTCAGTTTTATTACTTTGCATATCAATCTACAACACACTTGTGATTTATATATTTTATCCATTGTATGTGATACAGAAATTGCTTGCACTGGTTAAAGTAAGAAGTATGTCTTTTTCATCTGCTATTTACTCTTGGGTTTTCTGTAATAATTCACTTGGCAATTAATGTAATGAATTGAGTGAGAGAGACCAGGAGGATAGCATTCTTTTGAACAGACACCTGGCACACATCAGTTGCTATGGAGATTACTCAGATGTGCAAACAAGTAGAGAAAAAATTAATGATTCAATATTCCCATGATAAAAGAAATGGAATTAGTAATTGATAAACAGCAAAGTAATAGAAGGCAGTCTTTAGTTTAATACCACAAGGAGAAGTGTTGCAGCACCCCACTATGAAGAACTGGAAAGGAAATGCAGGAATTTCAGTTTATTTTGGAGGACTGAGTAACCTGCCCCATTGTGTCACTGCCCTTTCCCACACTGACTTGTAAGGAAGAAAAGTCCCCTGAGAAAATGTTTTGAGAAGAAAATATGCAACCTTCTCTCTCCTCTAACCCAGATTCTTACCCTTGATCTTATCATAACTGAAATAAAACAAAGGAAAGCAAGAAGGAAGTGGGGAGATTTTTACTATTTCTCCTGCCCTGCAAAGGATATGTATCATGGTTATCATTTAGTGTAGAGAGAGATTTTTAATGCATGCACTCCAGAAGCATGCTGAACAAAAATAAATATCCCACTGATCTATACTACATTGCTGTACAGTTTCTACTCATGGTCTTCAGAGGCCTGCTTTGCTGCTGCTGCTGTAATGGCACCTACATATGTCGCGTGAACAGTTGCATCACTTACACAAAAGCACAGAGAAGAATGTGAAGAACGATCTGTGAATCTCACCACTGAAGTATTTTGCACTGCATCAGGACCTATTCCAGAAGCATACTTCTTGGATTAGTTGATGCTTGCCACAGTGAAATGCAAGACAGCATTTCGCAAAGTGGACATCGGAGCTGTTTGGAACCTAATGACGTATAGTGAAAATAATTGCTTGCAACATTAATCCTATAAAGAAGACTATTGTATTAAATGACATAAAAGAATAGCATTCTTTCTCCCTAGTGATTTTCAGACAAAGAAGGTTGGCAAGCAAAACCAACATTAATTGTACCACAGAGAAGAGTGTAGAGCCAGATGCATCTCCTATGTTAAGCAAAACCAGAAACCACGAGGGAAAGGAAGAAAGGGAAAGTGAGTGACTATAGTTGAAAGCCTGTAGCTCCAAAACATCAAAACACCTCATTAACATTCCTTCCCCTGAACTCTGTATAGAGCTTTTTTTTTGTTTCTCTTTTTTCCCACAGCAGCTTACTGATCTATCCTTGATTCTCATATCCTCTTAATAATAAAACCTGGACAAATTCAATTAAAATGTTATTCTTGTGATACGTCACTGCCATAGTCGCTTATATGGTACCTGTTAATGGTTAACAGAAACTTCAGGAGAGAACTATCTGCTAACTGCATAAACATTTACCTCGTAGTCAATCTTCTGTTATTATCCAAGTCATACAGAGCATGTTGAGTAGCTCTTCACATACAGTAGTCTACGTGATTCACTTATGAGAACATTGATTCCTACTCTTAAAAACCACACAATTGTTTAAGAAATATAGAAAATACACTAAGGATATAATATCTAACTATCTTAATGATCAATTTTTATCAAGTTCTTCAATTGGAGAAGCAAAGTTAGATATTTCACATATGATGCATGCCACTGTCACTGCTCTAGATGAACAGCAGATTTCTGATTTCCCATTTTTAGGAAGCTGTGATGAACATGTATTTCTCAGTGGTGATTTCAGCTTCTCTAGATTTTTAACCGATTTAAATGGAAGTTGTTAAAAAATTCTCTCTGGACTGGAAAATAAGATGGTTTATAAATTAGTTGAATGAATAAACTTAAGTCATCACATTAAGTTTCTTAAACAGAAGAGGACATCTTCATGAAAGTAACTGGAGTTAAGTAAGGCTGTTAAGTAGGGCTGCTGCTGTACTCTTCGTTTTTATTAATGAAAGGAAGAAAGAAGCTTTGCAGAGAAAGTAATCAAGTAAGAAAGAAAAGTGGAAGGAAGGATTTGGTAGAGTTTTTCTCTGATATGTTTCTGAAAAACTTCCCTGAAACCCTTCCCTTAAACCTTCATTTTGGCAATCCCACTTCCAACAAAAAAAAAAAAATAGGGCAGTTTAAGTTGAAGATGTTTCTGATCTGCAACTTCTGTCCTTTATCCAAACCTTTTTAAATTAAAGGTTTCTTAAAGCCAAGATTCTAGGGCAAGCACTAAATTATAATTAAAATACAAGGTAATCAAGTTCTTCAAAAAGAAATGGCAATGAATTTTTATTTTTATCTCTCCACACAGATAGTCTTTTAAAAGTTCTTAGAGCAATTTACTGGAAAGATGAAGGAAAGTTGTTATGCACAACTTGGAAAATTAGGAATTCAGAGTTTCAGGAAAGGTTAATATCAGGGATATTGCAGTAACACTGACACTATTTAGAGCCTGTTGCCATTTTGGCAGCTGAAGAAGTGCCTTCTTTTTTTAGAAACTGTAAATGATCTATTATAAACTGTGAACAACCTTAACTTTGATTTTAATCCTCAATTATTGTATGTATCAAAGGGACACCATTTAGTGCCTATATCCTGTTAAACTTGATTTGGTTCTTATCTCCTCAATGGTAATTGGTTTCTGTGGACATTTTAAATGACTACTACTCTCTGAATCTTCTCCCACAAGAATATAGATTATACATTTGATTTTAATAACTAGTATAGAATCCAGGTACTTACAAATAGCTGTACAGGATTGTCCATGGATTGAAGAGAAGTATTTGGAAATTATTCTTGCTCAGGGACACATGCTCATGCATTTTTTGTCCTCAGAGGAGTAAGAAACAACCAGGGGCAAACCTTGCTTCTGTGATCGGATAAAGTTCATTGGCAGCAAATGCAGGTAAGCTATCACATATAGTGAGGATATAAGCTCCAAGTGTGGTGATGAGATTCATTCTTCAATGACTTACTGTTCTGCAAAGAGCAAGGATTTTGTGGCAGTGGCTAAGTTAAAGCCAGAAGAGAGATTCTGTATCAATCCTCAAATCCTGCTCCCCCCCACAATGTTTGAAAAGCTACTTCAATGATGGATCATCAAGGAGCAAAAGTAGCTCTAGCACTTAATGCAGAGAATAGCTTATTAGCTTATTTTCTGTTTCTTTCCCTTGTTTTATGCTGAAAGGATAACTTGCAGGAGAGACTATCTTACATTCACTTTCAGAAAAGCCACAGGGTTTCACAGAGCAGGATAGCAGGGACCGAAGTAGAAGCAGACTTTTTTTTCTAGCTATCAGAGAAAGCTTGCATTGGTTTCAACCTTAATAGCTGCTAGCCAGAATCTAATTCAAAGTATTTGTTCTCAAGAAAAGCTTAGGAACAGTATTCAATTAGAAGCAGCCAGTGCTATCCCATTCTACAATTGCTTAAAGGCAGAGACTTTTTGGTTGAGATACAAGAAGGGTTAACACTTCCTTTCTGCACAGTGGCCTATAATAGTATATCAGTCTTTCACTTGTGGGCTTAGTAATAAATAAATAAATAAAAAATAAAGTGCTACATCCTGTGAGGTCAAATTGCCTGCTGCTAGGTAGGTCATGGGAAAAAAAAGATGAGGGGGGAAACCACTAAAGAGATTGTGTAAAGGAGGACAATATTCAAGGAGATAGAACGTTCTGTAAAAAATGTAGAGGGAAATAGAAAAAAAAAAAAAGAAGAAAAATTAAGCACAAGGGAAACGAGGAATAAGGAAAGAAAAAAAAATGAAAGGAAAAACACAGAAAAGAACTTGACTACTTAGGAAATCAAAAACAAACCATCTAGGATAAAATAATAGCAAAGCAGTTACTGAATATTGTACCACCTGCCTTTCAGATAATCCATTCTCTTTGTTCTCTTAGCAAAAATCTTCACCTCTCTTTTAGTAGAGAATCCAGTTTTCGAACTTGCTTTTTGTTTATTTGTTTGGTTTCTTTTTTTTTTTTTTTTAATAGAGCTAAGAACTAAGAGCCATATTTAGTCTCATCACTATAGAAACACTACTTGAGAATCAGACTTGGAATTAAGATGACTTATTTACCATTACTTGCCTATGGTATTAGCAAGCATTTAATTATGTTTATTTTTAATTGATGAAAATATTCTTTCCCTATAAAAAATAATAATACTAAAATAAAACATCTCATTCTCCATCAAGAGGAGATGCATTTAATTTTAGAAGTCAACTGAGTTGTCTCTCATTTCATTCAGAGGTTTGTAACTTATTTTTTAATATGGGAATTACTTTTATTACCTCCTTACTTTGTGATGCCTCAGTGAAATGCTTTCATACTACATCTGATCTGCACAGACCATCAAAATTCTCATCTTTTTTTTTTTTTCCATGATTTTATGTGAGGCTTATTTTTACATAGTTCTGTAGAATATACATTTTTCATCAGACCACAGATTTTCCTTTTACTGTTTCTGCTGTTGATAAATTAGGAATCATCGCATGCTCCTAACTTAAAGCAGAAAGTTTTTGTCTTCATGTTAAATTTATCTGACAAGAGTTTTTGAATTTCACTTTGGTTAATTTGCTTCTCTGACTTGAACCCCAATTATGTCAACCTGTTTGGTATTCTAAGTAGCCTCTTGAATGCTTCAGCAATTTAATTATCTTTTCAATTTTTAACTCTACTTTTTCCCTTTTTTTTTTTTTTTTGTCTTTTTAATTTTACTTCAAATATTTTCATTTAATTCTTTGGGGTTTTTTTGTTTGTTTTCATTTTCAGATAATTTTCTATGTTTCTATATAAATATAAGACATTGCCTGAAGGCTTCACAAAAATATCTACAATGTACTGAGTATCAAAATATTTCCTCACTGTTATTAACTCCTGATCATGCCCTTTACAATGTCTTTAAAGTAATCAGGGCAGCAGCAAGATACTCAGCTTACACCCAGAAGCCCTGTATGCTAGAGTACTTCTATTATATTGTATAGCCAAAGGACACAGATGTGTTTATTTAAATTTCAGAATTAATTTACTAGTGCTTGAGGAGACTATCAATTGCCTGTGTACTGTATGACATTGTAAGAAGTTCTTGAAAAATTTAAAAATTTTTTAAAATTTTTGTGAGAACATCTCTAAATTTTTAAGATCATGCAAATTTGGAAAATATTGAAGATCTTTAAACATGAATTTAGCAGGAAAGAGAAGGAATTCTCTGTTTTAAAATTAATGTTGACTAATAATTTTAACTTCTAAAATTATCTACGTAGGAGCCTGTAAGAGACTATTATTTTATACCATTGCCTCAAAGTTTGCTGATGAACATGTCCGAACATGTCCAAGCTAGTCCTGGGCAAGGGTTGTGAAATCCTCTGTCAAAGGGACAAGCAGATGGGCATGTCCTGGGGCAACGAAAGAGAGATAAGCTGCAGCTCAATGGCCGCTGAACACTCTTTTGTGTGGTACTCATCTCTGTGAGGAGATAGCCATCACAGGAGATGCTTGCCTGGCACGCTAGCATGGGATTTGTCACGTAGGCAGGAAAAATTGAGGATAAAAGAAGGATCGACCACCATGAGACTTCGCGGTGCTCTTCCATCGGAAACCTCATGAGCTGATCCCTGCTGCTGAACTCCCTCCTGGGCCTGCTGCCTGAGACATGCTGCTTTCTCCTGGACCTCGCCGCTCCTTCGAGGTGTTCTACCATCTGAACCCTCACGAGCTGATCACTGTTCGCTGCTGCCCCTCCCGGGTTTGACCCCTCGTTGCTTCTCCGGTGCTGACTACCGCTTCTCCTGTGCTGACCCGGTGCCGCTTCTCCAGGACAGCTGCTTGCTGCTCAGGGCTGCCCGTCGCTGCTGCTGTTCTCCCCGCTTCTGCCGCCCCTGCTCTTCTGCCTCGGACCGTCGGAGCCGCTTGCAACCGGACCGCCCCTGGGATCCTGGCTGCTGACTTTCCCTGCGTTGTACAAATCCTTGCTTCTTTCCTATCTTTCCTGTTGCTCGCCTTCCCTTCCCCATCACCCTTATTGGTAACAGTGTCCACCTTCTCCTTCCCCATCTCCCTGGTCAATATTGATAATAAACTGGTCGGACCAACATTTGAACCGTTGTTTCTTAATCTCACGCCAGGTATACACACCATTATACTGGAGCGTAACAGAGCCCTTATCTATTTATATTGTCTTTAACTGATACACATTCAAATTGAGGAGATAGTAACTTCCTAAAACAAGAGAGACTGTCTGAATTAATGTAGCAATTACTGAATATACCTCTTTAGAGAGAAACTACTGATGATGGAGCAAATTCTTTTTTTCAGCTCATTGTGTTTTCTTGTGTATGTATTTTAATAGTACCTTCCTCCCCCTTCAAGAGATTCACCCAAATACAAAATTCCCTGTAACATTCAGTGTTGCCTATGGATGGGAGCCTGAAAGAGGCAGAAATATTTCTCTACCCTATCTCCTAACCACTTTAGTTCAGTATTGTTAGAATAATAATGTCTAAAAATTGTTATAATTACCATCTCCTCTCTCCTTAGTCAATACTTATGAATATGCTGCCATACCAAAGAGGATGTGAAAGAGTACCAAAGAAGAATTTGCAATCAGCTACCACATGCAGAAAGTATCCGATAAAAAAATCTGTCTGTCTTCTTGCTCCTTTGCCTCTTTTAGCACACATTAACATTCCTAAATGCTTCAAATATCAGAATGTTTTCCTCCAACTCTGCACTTCTTGTACTCATAAGAAAAATGTCTCATTATACAAGTGTTTAGTGACTTAACACTTTGAAAAGTGGTGCAGCTTTACTTGGCCTAGGGGAAGTGATAGGGGCAAGAAAAAATTTAATGGTATATTTCACATTCTTTCATTTGGCTAATTTGACAACAGTTTTGCAATTTTTACATTTTATTTCTCTCAACAGTGTAATAGTTTTTATTTTAGCCCTTCAGACCTTTGTGGAGAAAATATCATTATGTCACTTTTTCCAGTCCTTTTCAGTATTTTGATTATTTCCATTACTCTTTCCCTGGAAAAATAAAACCACTCTCCTTAATGCAAAATCTCTACACTATAATTCAAGGTTGTTTTCCTCAATTTCCTTTAAACTGGAAGAAAACAGTAGCACTAATATTCTTTCTACCTTTTGTTCAGCAGTAGTTACAAAAGTCCATACTATGGGTACCTCAGTAGCATTTTCCTGAGTGCTGTGGAGCTCTTGTCTATAATGTCTCTCCTCTCTGTAGGGCATTAGAATTCTCGCCTCATTTTTATGCCGTAAGTGATCACTTTGCTTTTTATTTATTTATTTATTAACTGAAAGCCTGAATTGAGAGGCTATTAATACTTCCTACTTAGTTTCTTTAAATAAAAACAAATGCTAAAAGTGATGCATCAGTAACATGCATTAATCATGACTAAAAGCTGTGGCCATGACTACATGAATAAAACAAATATGTTGAGGGTTTCTCTGCTTCCCCTTTTCTTAATCTTCCTAAAGTCTGCTGATTGACTTTATTTCCTCTTATTCTGAAGATGTGGCTTGGAGTTCAATTCTGGTAAATGATTGAGAACTTCCTTATTGCATGTACCCCAACTCATTTTTACTTTGTCTCACCTCGTGCTGACTCGTTTTTACTTGAGCTCACCTTCTCTCTTCTCTACTTCAGACGTGACTTACAATAACAGATAATTTAATTAGTGACAAAAAAGAGGCATGAGAGATAAGTAATCATCTGAGATTTGTGTCATTGTCCCATGATGAAGTTATCTGCACTGCTATTTCAGTATACAGTGCTAAATGCACATCTATAAGAAAGCATATCAGTAAGATAAAGAAATCTTTTCCTACTGTTTAGAAGACATGTTCTGCTGCTTTTCTTCCATTTCAGAAATCTGAATAAGTCTATCTTGTATGACTCCTCCTCCAAACACCTCACTTATATCATGTGCACAAGCAGAGGAAAATAAGATTTGAAGAAGTTTGGCATTGAGGCAAGAAGACAGTTGCTTATATTTGATGTAGAAATCACTCAGGTTTGCCAGAACCAGGAGTGCAGTTTGAGAAGAACTGCAAAGTTTTGATATTTAGCTTTGTTTCTAATAAAACAAATTGAACCATACTAAAGAAATATGGGACAAACAGATCTGTAATGTACTACCTCAAAACCATCCAAGCATGCCCGTGAGAGGAGGCATTTTTCAGATTTCTGAAGTACACTAAAGTTGATAAATGTACCTAGATTTCCTCATACCTGAGGAATATCACAAGTTTGTTACTGAAAAACATCATTCTAGCTGCCGTATTGGTAGTGGGGACTTCTTAATAAGATACAAAATAATATTTTATAACTAGAAAACCACTCAAAAGAGAATGCTTTTACAACTCATCATTAGGGGACTTGAGAAGTAAGACCTTTCAGTTTCCGATTCTGCCTATCTTGATGATCAGTACAGTTGAGTATCCTGCTCATTCAACTTTACTGAATTTTAAAATCTTTCCAAATACATAGTTACTGATGATGATGTGTGCCTGAAAACCCCTTTTACTATAGTGAGCTGGAATTTTCTGAAAGAAAGAAAGGCAGAACATTGTCTCACCAGTTCAACAGATCCTCCACATAGTGCCATACACGCACACTTTTTTGGTGTTTTTTTTATTTGTTTGTTTGTTTTTGAGTTACTCTTGACGATAAATTCAAGTTTGACTGGGAAGTTTAAATAAGGATAATTCACTGAGTTGACTGAAGCAGCACCAATTTATTACAACCTTAAAGTCCATTGGACTAATTAGGAATGCTTAGTAACAAACTGACTGGAGAGTTAAAATCAATCTTGATTTTGTTGTGTGTATGAGTGAATTTACTGCTTTTGTATTGTGCCAAGACAGAACTAGAACCTGAATTTTCCTACTAAGATACAAAATGGTATTTGCCACATGGATACTTGCCTTTTATTAACTGGAGTCAGGCCATTAACAAAGCAGTTCTTTACTCACAGCAATAAGGTTGATGAAATTATAGATCTCCGTCAAATCTGATAGATTTGAATTACTGACTTATAAAGAACAATCATATTTCTTTACCCATTATTAAAGCTATCTCATATATATACATATATTGTTACATTTTAATTGAATGTTATGGGAAAAGGATTTTGAGGTTTGGTTCACTGCATACAATCATGTAAATTTTTGCCTTCTTAAACATGGTTGGTTTTTTTAGATTTAATAAAACTTACAGTTTATCAAAACTTAGCTTTTATAAGATTTATATTTATGTATACATCACTATCTATTATGGTAAATTCCACAAGAAAGAAATATTATTATATTCCATTAGCTCCAAAGAATATATGACAAGATGACCTAGCTGAGCAGCATGCAGCAGTAGACTGGAGAAATTCAGTATCAATACAGAAAAATTAGAATGCAAGTATAAACTTAACCTTCCATTGTAAAACCTACTGAAGCCAACAGAGGCCTACTACTCATTACCAAATTCCCCACGGAGTATGCTCATGTAAATTGTTTTTTTAGTGGTCAGTGAATGTAATTAATTCTCCATAATTTCAGTTAAATTTGTGATATTCAGTGTCTTGCTCTATTCCCACTTATTTCTGCTATTTAAAATTGAACTAAACTTCAGAAAAAATTAGTGACATTGGGGAAAAAAAATTCTTCCTTGCAATATTTTTTCTATAGGTTGTATAGTAACACTTTAAAATAAATGTGAAAGTGACTTTTACTAAAAAAGAAGAAAAAAAAAAAAAGAATTGTGGTTGAGAATCTTTAAATGAGGCAATTACTTGAGAAATGGATTCTAATTGAGTAAAATGCCAAATATACATATATATGTTATGAAAATCTATTTTTAAGAGGTTAGTAAACTGAAGAAGAAAATATTATGAAGAAAATAATATTATGAAGAAAAGCAATGTAGCAGTGATTTCTATTATTAGAAAATAATATTAATAACTAGAACTAAACAAATGATCTGCTTTTACTTGAAATTCAAATTTTAGTAGTAAGTAAAAAATCAAGAACAGAATTTTTTTTTTTAGTAATATCACAATTGCATGGCTTTGTTTTCTATTGGAATAGCTTTTCCAGTTTGCCAAAAGTTCTGCAAAAACTAACTAAAGAAGGTGATTCTTGCATCATATATTTCATTTGCAAGTATTTATTGTGTTTCATGGGCACGATAATGTTAATGAATTCTGAAAAATATTTTAACATTCCAGCTTCGTTTTTTCAATTCCAGCTGTACTGAAAATGTAGTTTTACTAACTATGACTAGGTAAAATACATACGTAAAACAAACAACAAACAAAACCCTCTAAATATTTTATAATTAAATACTCAAAATACAAAAATCACTCTCTTCATACCATAAATGTTAAATATAAGACAAATCCAGTTTATTGTATATAACTAAACATGCATAGTTTGCCTCATAATAAATGCGTCATATTTATTTTCATGGAAACTGCTACAACTAGCACAAGAACAATATTTCATAAGCAAATTGTCAGCTACAAAACTGTTTCAAACAGTCATCACCATTAGTTATTCATTTTCATGAGCAATGGACAAGAGCCTTCATGCCATAATCATCTACACCAGAGGAGATGACCCATTGTCACTGTAGCCACTGCTGCAATGCACCACCTACTGCACCACTGTGTCAAATCCACTGTTTGATTTCTCCAGAAATGTTCAGCAAGCTTTGTTGAATGTCAATGAGTGCCATTTTTTCTGCCTAAAGAAATTCAATGTCACATTTGCTTCAAATGCACTTCCATGATAGGGGTCATTTAGCCAGATTGTCCCTTGTCTGTCATTTTTCACATTTCAATAAAGTGGATCAGAATATTTGTGGGAAGGTTCAACCTCTACTGACATATCACCAACATCTGCTCTGACATTGTGGGCAAACATAATAACAAAGGAGGCATTACTTTCAGAGCAGCTTTTGTATGTGTGCATGTGAGCATATGTGGTGGGAATAGATAGATAGATTCAGATCTGTCTTGCATAAATACTCTAGATGCCCACTCATGGTTTTTTACTCATTCCAAATTCTTCTGTCATGCTATTTTCTGTTGTTCCTTAATCCAGATTGCTGGCAGATGTGTTTGTGTGAATTCTCAATGCTTATTTTTTTTGCCAGTGAAGCTCAGCAAATAAGGGATTTCTTGTTTTAAGAAATTCCAATGATTGAAAACATTTCCAAATTTAAACAGACATTTATTTCAAACAGAAGTATTTTTTTCATCTTAAAACATGGCAGGTTTTGCTAGTTTGTTTTCTTACTTTGTCATATTTCATTATTTAGAAATGAAACCTATGTGATTATGAAATGAAGTCTTGAGATGCCTCATTTAAAAAACACCAGATCAAAACATTCAAAGTCTTTTGAAGAAGTTTGAAGTAAACAATATTACCAACGCTAAGCAACAAATATGAACTAAAACTTTGGTGCCTGATTTGTTCAACTGCTTCAATTAGAAAAATAAAGAGAGGGACCTCCAAGAGACTCGTCTGAAATAGAAGGGACGATATAGCTCCAGATGCATTGAATATTCACTTATTATAGACAGAACCAAAGTACTAACCAGGATAGCTGCTGTAGTCGTGGACAATTAAAAACAAAGGCCTCAGATCTACCATCTTTCTGCAAAATTCAGTTTTCATAGATTTTCCCTCTGGTTATCAGTAAGCTGACTTATTTATTTTCCCAAATTAATTTTATTTCTCCAAACAGTCCAAGACAGTTTCTTGACTATGCAATGGATGGTATCTCATTCTCAGTTTGCATGTTATTATGTTCATGCATTATCTCTGTATTCCTTCAAAATGATAATGTCTGTGCAATCCTGTGGAAAGAAGAGATTGCTTCTTCTATGGGAGCAGCCAAGCATGAGTCGCAGCAGAGGCATCCACACAGGTAGCTCGGAAAGGCATCAGGGAAGAAGTAGTCCCAGGGCACCTGTCACTTCTTATCTTGCATATTAGTTGTATCTATACTAGCCACCCATCTCTGAGGCAGACCACAGAAATGACAGAAAGAGCAGCTCTGAAGAGGCCAAATGGGACCTGGCAGAGTTTGCTCCAACTGAAAGTTACTGAACTGATAAAAACCAAACTTGGAAGCAGAAATTTGCCTGCAAGGCCTCAGCAGGAGAATCTCAAATTAATACTTGTCATTTCTACTCTATCTGATCATTCATTTTGAGCTTTCTTTGTTTAAAAGTTATGAAAAAGTTTTTCATTTTCATTATTTTTAGACTTTACAGTTTTTTGAGAACTCTCTACAAATAAATGTTCTGGGCAATTTCAAAGCTTAAGGCTATCACCATTGACTCCCACTAAATAATTTCATCAGGTTTCTTTAAAAAACTAAAATTATTTCTACACTGATGATCTCCTATTTGAAGTCAAAATTTTTTCATGAATTAGAACATAAATAAATAAATAAATAAACAAAATAGAGCAGGAGCAGTAGCTTATTAAACACTGTTTTCAGTTTTCCTTTTGGAAATAAGAAAGAGCCGCAAAAGAAGATTTAAGTAAATACTTATTTACTATAGTGGAAAGAGTTCTTTAACGAATTCTTAGTTTGATCACAATCTTAGTAAAACTGACTGAAATTTGTATTTATGCTTAAACAGATTTTGCAATATATCAGACCGAATTACTGGAAAGATATGAGGGAATCAGAAATGACGTAAACATGAGAAATGCAGAAGGAATATATGTAGGGTCTGTATATTGCCCAGTAAAGGAGATCAGGATGACTCTACCAGCAGTATGCTGCAATGATTTCAGTGGTGCTTCTATAAGCAAGGCTACAGAGCAGATGTTGTTGTAGTCAATGTAGGCAATAGTAAAAGTTCATACAATTTTTTTCTCCATGTTTATAGGTTCATAGGTTCATAGGTACATTAGGTTGGAAAGGACCTACAAGATCATCTAGTCCAGCTATCCTCCTAACACCATCCCTACCCACTAAACCACTAAATCAAATCCCTCAGCACCCCATTGTTATGGTTTTATGATTTCTGTTGTATTATTGATATTCCACATCATAACATCGTGTGGTGTATTGGGAGTTAAAGAGTTAATGCTCTAGCTCCGTTGTTCTGGGTATACTTGACCAGGAATCGAACCCAGGCCATGGCCGTGCAAGCACCAGCTCCTAACCACTACACCAGAGTATTTTTACATATTTCTGCCCAGAGGGAAAGATAAAAACTGTCTGCAGTCACAGGACTCTCTTCCCTTCGGGACTGAGCTTGGCAGTGGGTGTTTGTTGCAGCAGTCCACCTTCAGCGTTAGCGTAAGGCCTTTGGTTTATCGGACACTCTCTCTTTCTTGCTCATTTTATTGATTCATTTGCCTCAATTTTAACTCCCAATACACCACATGATGTTATGATGTGTAATATCAATAATACAACAGAAATCATAAAACCATAACACCCATCTAAACGCTTCTTGAACAGCGCTAGGGATGGTGCCTCAACCACCTCCCTAGGCAGGCCATTCCAGTGCCTGACCGCTCTTTCAGAGAAAAAATGTTTCCTCAGGTCTAATCTAAATCTTCCCCGGCGCAACTTGTGGCCATTCCCTCTCGTCCTGTCATTATTTATCAGGGAGAAGAGGCCCACCCCCTCCTCACCACAACCCCCCTTCAGGAAGTGGTAGAGTGCAATAAGGTCTCCTCTGAGCCTCCTCTTCTCCAGACTAAACAATCCCAGCTCCCTCAGCCGCTCCTCATAAGACCTGTGCTCCAGACCCCTCACCAGTTTTGCTGCCCTACTCTGAACACGCTCCAGGGCCTCAATGTCCTTCTTGTAGTGAGGGGCCCAAAACTGAACACAGTACTCGAGGTGCGGCCGTACCAGAGCTGAGTACAGGGGGATGATCACCTCCCTGCTCCTGCTAGCTTTCCTGTTCCTGCTGGCTACATTATTGCTAATACAGAAAGTTTAGACCAAGTTTGAAAGAAATCCAATGGAATTGTCCTGCTAGAGACAGTGTGAGTTTATTCTTTGACAACAGTTGAGTAATTAGAGAGGAAAAAAGGAGGAATAATTGCATGCACCAGTACAGGCTGGGGGATGAGCTGCTGGAGAGGAGCTCTGCAGAGAGGGACCTGGGTGTCCTGCTGGACGACAGGTTGACCATGAGCCAGCAGTGTGCTCTTGTGGCCATGAATGCCAATGGCATTCTAGGGTGAATTAAAAAGAGTGTGGCCAGCAGGTGAAGGGAGGTGATCCTCCCCTACTCTGCCCTGGTGAGACTTCACCTAGAGTACTGTGTCCAGTTCTGGGCTCCCCAGTATCAAAAAGACAGGGATCTCTTGGAAAGAGTCCAGCGAAGGGCCACAAAGATGGTGAAGGGCCTGGAGGATCTCCCCTATGAAGAAAGGCTAAGTGAACTGGGTCTCTTTAGCCTTGAGAAAAGAAGACTGAGAGTGGACCTGGTCCAGGTTTATAAATATCTGAGGTGTGGGGGACAAAGTGGCGAGGCCAGACTCTTTTCAGCAGTGTGTGGAGACAGGACAAGGGGGAACGGACAGAAACTGCAGCACAGGAGGTTCCACATGAATGTGCGCAAGAACTTCTTTACGGTGAGGGTGACGGAGCACTGGCACAGCTGCACAGGGGGGTTGTGGAGTCTCCTTCTCTGGAGGTATTCAAGACCCGCCTGGATGCCTACCTGTGTGACCTGGTGTAGGGAACCTGCTTTGGCAGGGGGGTTGGACTCGATGATCTCTTGAGGTCCCTTCCAACCACTATGATTCTATGATTCTATGATTCTATGATTCTATGATTCTATGATTCTATGATTCTATGATTCTATGATTTAGAGTGCAATGATGTTCTTGCTAAAGAAGATGGCAAATGAATTAGTTAACTTCTGAAAGATAAGATCAGTAAATTAATTTTGGCCATAATTAATTTTAAATGATAACTGGACAAAGTTATTTTTGAAAAACAGTCCAAGAACTTTGACTGGAAGAAAGAAAATAGCTCTTCAACAGAGAAACAAATTTTCAAGTAATTTGAATAAATTTTTAATACTACATGAAAGTCACATTTGGAAAATGTTGTATGCAGTTTTTCTGTAGCCTGAAGGCCTCAATAACAGAAAAAAGTCATGAACATTGTAAAAAAAGACAAATGAATTTCAAGGTGTTTAACAAAGTCAGTGCCATCGGTGGAAGTAGATATACCACTTCCAAAACATTTAATTATACTGTCTGAATTTCGGCTATGAGGTTTATAAGTTTTTATTTTTATCTTTTTTTACAGAATGCCTAGCTACTACCTGAAATATTTTAAACATTATGGTTTAAAGTTATGCAAGATTATGGGTTTAAGCAATCTGTTTCTCTTCTTTCTTTTTTTTTTTTTCTCCTTTTACCTCCCATTTCCACATTCCACTGTGAGGCAATTTATGTGTAAAAAACATTGAAAATTTATACCTAAAATGCATATTCATAATGCAAGATTTTAATAAACTGCGACAGATATTTTTACACTGCCACTAACAAAACAAGTGAATTTAATTAAAAAGAAGATGAAAGACTGAATTGATATAAGCTTGTTTTGTGCAGAGTGCCATAATAGAATCAAGAGCCACCAGAGATCAAGAAAATGGGAGGAATGAGAAAAGAAAGGAGTTGTGCCGGAGGGGAATTGTAGAGCATAGGGAGAAAAACAGAAATAATAATAAAATAAGGCTCAATAGCCTCTGTCGTAAATAAATGGTATAGATGAATTAGGGTCATGGTTTTTTTGTTTGTTTGTTTGTTTTTAATTTTAATTTTTATTTTCTTTAAGAAAACACTAACCTCCACAAACTTGCCACTATCTCCAGTAACTTATATTTTTTTGTTGGCTTTTAATGTCACATCATAAAAACACAGAATCCTCCTCTTGTTCATGGCTTTTCTGTTTTATTTATTTCACTCTCTAATGTAGGGAATGGATATGAGCATCTGTTCTTGCAATCTGGAGTTGTGCTCTTAGCTCTCAATAAATTACCATCTGATCCAAACCATTTGCACCTTTGGAAAGTGGTAGTCTCTAACCAAACTCACCTATTTTTTCTGATAGATTTAGCTAAACTTTGAAAAGTCTAATCCAAAATTAAAGTAAAACCAAGCAGTCTAAATATTGACTTGAGGTATGTTTATTGAATGTATTATTATCCATTATTTTTTATCTATTGGCACTGTTTGAAAAAAAAACCCAACTGAATAACACAAACTGTCATGAGAGAACAACACACATTAATATTACATTCCCGTTTTCACAGCCAAAAAATTTGAACTCTGAGGATATTAACCTCCTTAAACTGCAAAGAGAGAAATTTTGTAAGAAATAGGTAAGATTCACAAATCCCTATACCCTTTGCACTTCACAGATTTTAAATCGTCACAGAGAAACACCTCACCTTCAACATACACTTCACAAATCTCTAAAAGTACAACCTTATGACCATAACAGCATTTTTCTTAATGCTAAAACAATGCATCACTAAGACACTGCTATTCTTGCTTGAAGTTAAAGACTAGCAGGTGAGTCAGATACGCCAAGGTAAAGTTAAGGATCATTAACATTAACAAAACAAAGGGATTATTGTTATCACAATTGCACATCAATGAGATTATGTCTGTTATAAACTATGCTCACAGTTTTGCTTTGTTTTGGGTGTGTTTTTAAATATCCCTTGAAAAGATTGTCTGAAAATCAGAACATTTAAACATGGCTATTTTCTCTGTGACAACTATTACTTCCAGAAAAATAATAATTAAAATGAAATAATAAAAATCTCAGCTCTAGTTACTCTAGCAAATCTTTTATTTTTCATTTCAAATAAGAAGAATCTATGCTCACCAAATAAGACCCTCACATAGAATAATTAATAACATAGTGAACTGTAGGGCAATAGTTCTGTTATACTCTGAGTCTTTCATTTTTTCAGTTGCCTTCCAATCACACTTTTATGATTGTACCTCCAAAATCCTTGCAAATCTTTTAGTTTCTCTTTTGTAGCTTACTCTGCAGTTGCCCCAGATGGACAAGTGACAGCATATGCTGTGGCTTACTGCAGGCTGTGTGTGCTCCTGCTAGCCAGCAAGCACGTGCATGCTGATGGACTTAACATCTGGACAAACAAAACCAATAACTGCTGATCTCATGAAACCTGTTGTATTTTAATTATCTTCATGACCTTTAATCCTCTACAAATATGGCTGAAATTGATAAATGCATTGAAAACTTTTCAGGACAGACTAAATGGTTGCAGCACTGACATTTCTAAAAGAATACTAAGAAATTTTTCTGAAATTTTCTGTCCTCAGTCTTATGAAAGCAGGCCAGAAAATAAAGGACCAAATTCACAATATTTTTTTGAGTCAGAGGAGGGGAATTAGTGCCAAAGTTCTATGTGAGATGCAAGTTAAAATCTTGGAGGACAATATTTTCTATTTTAGTCCTTTCTGTTTTTTGTTTGTTTGTTTGTTTGTTTGTTTTATGTTACTAAGAACAACTAGAGGAGAGTGGGGCTCTCAGTCAGTGACTGATACTTAAATTTCAGGTTAACTTAGTTCATCTCGAGTCTACTGAAATTCATCTGCTTGAAAAATGATGTATGATTGAGATATACGTATAAGAAGAAGGAGATAAAAAAAAAAAGAAAGAAAAGAAAGCCATCAGAAAGTAACATATTTATTTCACAAGGATTTTTACCATCAAGAGCATTGTGGGAAGTTCTTTTGGTGCCTTTTGCTTGAAGGTATGGAAAAGTAATTCAGCAAGAAAAGGGAAGTACATACTAAATCAGTGTATGAGTAAACTGCTACCCAACTTAATGAGTGAAAAACAAGCTGAACTGAGGGTGTAAACTACCTGTATAAGTAAAACAATAGCAAAATGAAGACATTTGTAAAAATTAAGGATGAGCAGAAAATTGTAATGAAATGTGGGTTGCAGTGGTCGGAAGAAGTCCATAAGAATAGCTCATTCATCTATAATTCTGAAGGGGATGAGAGAAAATCATATTCATTGTCAAAATTTAAAATGTAATATTACTGAAATAAATATTTTGAAAGGAGAAAAATAACATCTGACACCTTTATTGACAGTACCTTTTATACCAGCTTTGAATCTACTACAGTAAGTCACCTTAAAGCCCTTAGAACTTCACAATTTCCCTACTATGTCATGTACCTAATTCTCAGTTTTTGTGACACATTCAAAGGGCCCATGTCACACATTTTGATTCTTCAGATTCAAAATTATGTTTCTCAGAAATCAACAGAAGCGGAATCCCTATCCCTTTTTCAGTGATCCTCAAAAGATTTATTGCAGGAATCTATCTCTTTGTAGTTAGTCTTATACCCCGGGGAGAAAACCGAGCATGACAGCCTGAAAGCAGGAACATAAAACTACAGCAAAAATGTACATCTCTGATCATTTAACATGTCTCAGAAGGAGGTGTTCTTATAAGTCAGGAAGATGTAACTAAAGGTTACAGCAAACTGTATTTTCACTCATAAGAGAATTTCTCTTAACAAAAAGTAAGTGAACAAAGTGAACATAAACAATACAGATATAAAATATGAAGTCATTTCAGTATCAGTGTCAAATTAACATAGCTATAAAATGAACCCTAAAATCTGTTTTAATATCTGGGATAATATTGTTTCTACATATAAAAACATTAAAATAAGTTAAAAGGAAACTACTTATTTTTTCTAGGCTTTTAGCTCTTAACTAGTTTTTATTCTTAAGTACAAGAGAATTTGGTATGTTTTTGCAGATTGTTAGCTAATTCCTTAATGAACATTCTTTACCTACCCCTTTTAGTGTTGTTTTCTGTTTGTCTTTTTTGTTTGTTTGTTTTTTGTAGTGTGAAAGCACTGTACTAGCTCTTCACTGTGAGAACTAGGACACTGCAATCAAGAAGTAGAGAATATTTTCCATTTCTGCACTTTAAAGGATAAACAGAAAGACGACAGACTAGTTTTTTTGTATCCCATCAGAAGGGGATGAGGCAAAATGACTATGTTCCCTTTAGTCTGTATTTATCTTCTTGTCATTTTATATTCATGACACTATCCAATGTAACACATGTTTTTATCAGATGCCTAAGAGGTGCAAGGGAGCGAATCACTGTCTCAGTCATGTTTAAGAAGTGCCTTAAGGTACAGAACACTTAATTGAAGAATAAAATATTCAAAATTTTACTGCTAGATCTAAATTAAACAGCTTTTTTACTATTGTTTCTCAATATAACAAGAGAAAATCTTTAAGAAGAATTTAAAAACACTGCAGAAGTTTTTCTCATTAGTTCTTTATTATGAAGATTTCTTTCAAACATGAATGGAACCCAGCATCTAAGTTATTTGGGAGGAAAATAATAAGTATTCATGACTAAAAGGGAAAGATCCCATTTCAATTCTCACTAGATGAGGTCCTCAAATTCTTTAGTATTGCAGCTATCTGAAGAAAATACAAACCTCTTCAGGCTTTTTCTTCCTCAAGCCTCTCAGTTTTAGCCTGTTCCTCTCATACTTTTCTGTGACTTTAAGTTGGTGATTAATCATATTAAGTTGGTGGTACAAATATTATAATCTAATTAGAATGTGTTTTGCCATGATTTTGCTGATGGCAATGATAAAAAAAAATTCTTCCTGCCTCGCCTTATTTACATAATGGATAAGTAGCACTAGTTATAGCAGAATGGTTATTAATATTTTAAAATGTTTTTTTAAATAATTCCTTAACTTCAATATAAGATTTCATTAGTATTAATGATAATCCATATTATGTATGATATCACTATATCTATATTTACTTTTCTGTTCCATCATTTCTAATTGACTCTCGAAAGTGCTTGATTTGAAATTAATTTCGCTTTCATTGAAATTGAGTTCTCTGGTTGAAATATCAGATCCCTATCAACACATCAGAATACACAAGATCTCTATCTAAAATGGAAGTCAAAAGACTATTATACACAATTACTGGGAAAAACAAAACAAAACAAAACAAAACAGAACAAACAAACAAACAAAAAAATACAAATACCTCTTGCATTGCTTGAGTAGATCCAGAAGATGTCCACTGACTTTTCAGTGACTGTCTGAGCACTACGGCACCATTTCATTATGAAAGACATTTTCAGTATTCTTGAGACTTCAACCTTGATGATCTATTACCTCTATCTTCATGTTTGTGGAAAGCAGAGTTCAGATCTAATGCCGTCAGAAAGGCATAATTTGTAGAAATCACATCAGAACTGATCGTCAGGTGCTATCTTCAGAGTAGCAATTAATTCTGACTGTTTTCTTGACCTTCTAATTATGTGGTGTGAAATGCGTACAAAATAATGCAACTTGAGACCACTTAAGTGTGTAAATATTATTACTTCATTTATTCATTTAATACATATTTTGTCTCACAAAATCTAGATGCATTGTTTTTGTCTCTAACATTTTTAATACAAGCTCCAAATAGCATAAGTTATAATGTTGTAATGCTCATATCTCTTATTATGGAAACTCATTACATATAGGTGTTAACAGTCTATGCCCTACGGATTAAGAATGAGATTCTTCATTAGATTTTACTCCTTCTCTCCCTATAGTAAGCATCAACATTATACAAACTGATGTGAATCTCATCATTTCCTGATAAAAGACCATTTCAATATCGTTTACATCCCATTTGGCACGGAGATGTGTGCTTGATCTGCCTACATACACAGGATTAGCTGGAAGCTGTGCAGTTCAGTTTATGATGCACTGATCTCAAGGTAGCAGTGTTAATCCTACTTCTCATTTACATTTATTGGTTTCTGTTGGTGCTGTGTTAACTACCTCTCATGAAGCTACCTTTCTACCTAGACTACAGTCAGAGTGAGACTATTTTTTGTTTGTTTCTTTCTTTTGTAAAATATTGCATAGACTGTATTGTAAATCACATGGGCAACAAACTGAACCCCTCGAATCACCTTACTCCTGGTATTCTGAATGTTCCAAAGCAAAAGAGGAAATAATCACAGATCCTATTTCTTTATTTACAGTATTTGGTTAATTTAAATCAAATATTACAGACTTGATTATTTCTAAGCATTATGCTTTTACATTAAAAATATTAATGGTATACAAATCTTATTTGAACAAATGCACTATAGGATCATAGCCATCTTAGCTGAGATTGTGAAATAGTGACAGCTTTGTAAGTTTTTAGTGTATCAGTGTAAATTTTGTAACCATACTAACCAAATAATGTCATGTTATTGATCGATAATTATAACATCTTGAGATGGTTTGGGTTTCCAAGTACTAAAAAGAAGTCCTAAAAGAAAGAGAAACAAATAGCCACTACAGATCTAACACATGTCATGTTCTCCCATATATGTCATGAATATGAGACAACACAGATTTTTTTTCTGGGAATGTGTAACTCCTGAAGGATGACCTACCCTTGCTGCACCAAACACTTGATGTACATGCATGTTATGGCACTGTAACATCCATTCCTGAATATGTTTCCTAATACACATTTCAATAAGAGATTTTCTGTATGATTTGTCTGCGCCAAACCTCCTCAGAGGTGTTGAATGCTCTTGACTTTGCTGAATGCAGTGGAAGCAGAGGCTGCTCATATCTGCGTGATGTTTTTAGCACTTAGCAGGAATGAAAGCATAAAGCAAATAGTCATTTTACTAGTTACATATACATATGTTAATAATAACGCTTTCAAGATTTGACTTTATATATATTCAAAAAAATAACAGTGTTCCAATATTCCTTTCTTTTCTGTTTTGTTTTGACTTAGCCCAAATATGTTTTGTATGTAAAAATGGCTTCAAAACACATTACATGCTTCCTGGAATGCAATTATAAAAATCAGAAAACTTTTTTTTTTTTTTTTAAGTCATTAATATAGTTTCAGAACATATTCAGGCTTCCAAATTTCATGAAATGACAACAAACAACAGTGAAAAACCACAACCAACAAAAACAAACAAACAAACAAAAAGAGTCCTTCAGAGGACGTTTCAGTCTAGGACTGAGAAGTGGACTGTGCTGTGAAGTGTGTGAAGTGCGGAGTAAAGTAACATGATAAAGTAAAATGATTTTTTTGTTCTATTTCTCATAAGCTTTGTAGCTTTACTATTATAGTTTTTCAATATTTGTTATTGGTATTCCACATCATAACATCATGTAGTACATAGGGAGTTAAAGAGCTATATCATCCACCTAGGATGATATACGGACTGCACCTGCTGTAGTCTTTCTGCTAAAAGCAAAGTAAACTTACTCTTTGTTACTCTGCAGTTGAATACCTCTTGGAGGCTAGTGTTTAGTAGATGCATGTCTTCACCCTCTTAATGATACTACTGCTTTTGATGGCATTAATAGTTTCACAGTATTATTTTATAGATTTTCATTTCCTTCATGAAATTTTGATCTAGATGTAATCCATCAGGGTCAAATAATCTATCAGATCAGCAGCAAAGGCTGTGAAATTAAAGAGAAAAAAATTACAGTAGAAGCTTCCTTGCCCGCAGCCCAAGTTATTTTCTGATGCTACTTCCCACCTACAAAGAGTCCATTATTGAAAGCTGTCAAAAAGGGAATGCTGAAAACATGGTATTCTACTGCTCAGTTCGAGGGGACCAAGAGTTACTGCATCGAGAAACTTAACCTCACACACAGTTAACTGAGACTGACCAATTACTGTTACAATGAGTGAAGGAGTGCAGCATTGGTTCAGAGTAGTGTTAGTGTCTTGGTCGATCATCATCTCATTACTAGCATGAAACACTTCAACCTTGGCAACTCTTGCTCCACGTAACTTTCTCCAACCTTTGATACCGGAGTGTTAAGAAGACAGGTCGCATACAATCAAAAAGGTATCAGAGCGTAACCTTTCTAGTAATTTTGAGTATTGTTTTCCTGTCACTTCCTGATGCATATCATCACACTCTATTTTCATTATCCTGTCAGTCACAGATCATTATACTCATTTTCTCATCTCTTGATCAAAGCAAGGCCATGATTCTCTTGTGCTAGAAATCAAGGAAACATTTTTTTTTCTTTTAGCATGCTCATTTGCAACTAAATTAAGAATTGTGCTTTATTTTCTCTCTTTTTAAGGAAAAAAATGAATAACCTTACTTCATGGACCAGATGTTCAGATGTCATAAATCTTGGTAGCATGTCTGACTCTAAATATGTCTAGCTCCAGAAAAGGGCTTGATCTCATCGTTCAGTTCCTCTGAAATTTTCCCACCCCACTACCTCTTCTAAATTTCATATAACTTTGGCATATAGCATTCATCAAGCATTAATGGTGATTTAATGTGAGCTCAAGCAGATACCCTATTCTTGTTCAGAATTACTTGGTTGTTCAATCTGTCATTTTACTTCCAAGTCCCTTTAAGTGTTCTACTGTCATAGTGTGAGCTAATTTCCTCTGAAATGTAAAAATCTTTACAGTAACCTTTAAAAGCTTTCTTATAATTTCCTTTGTTTGAATAAGCGATTTATATATATTAATCCCTTCTAGACACTATCATAGTGTCTGACAGACCTATTCAGGTAATACTGAGAAGCAAAAAATTGTGTCTGCTGTCTTTCCTTTCTTTGACCAATTCAGCTCTCACTTACATTGTAAGTGTTCCAGACAAATAATGTTGCTTTCATTTCCACTTTCAAGATTTTCAGAAAAACCTTCTTCATTTTTTGCTGAACACTCTTGAGCAGAGGTTATGGTAATGTGGATAAGTTAATTCAAGTCTTTCTTGTGCTACTTTTTTAGTGCCTTTCATTAAAATTATTAGAAGTACGTATATTTCTTTGAGCAAGACCATGGTCTTTGCACTTTTCACAACCAGAATGATGCTCAGTATGCTGACACTTTCCCATTCTCAAGAAAGTTGGCAGAAATTACAACAAACATTATTCACAACTAGTGTGTTTCCAGGGAAAGGGTAACCTTAATATGAACTTTAATGCTATTGACTTTGCAGAAGGCATGCAAACATCACAGAATCATAGAATTGTGTGAAATGGAAGGGATTTTTAAAGGTCATCTAGTCCAGCTCCCTTTCAATGAACAGGGATATTATCTTAGAAACGAAGCATCCACAGCCTCTCTGGACAACCAGTTCCAGTGTCTCACAATTCTTGTCATGAAAAAAAACTTTTCCTTATATTTAATTTAAATCTCCATCTATTTGTTAGAAACCACTTTGTCTTGCCGTATCACAAAAGACCCCCACTAAGCAGTCTGTCTTTTTCTTTCTTATAGCCTTCCTTTGTATACCTAAAAGCCAATATCATGTCTTGCCAGAGCCTTCTCTTCTCTGTGCTCAGTAGCCCCAGCTCTCTCAGCCTGTCCTTATAGGTGAGACGTTCCATCCCTTGGATCATTTCTGTGGGCCTCCTCTGAATGCATTCCAACAGGTCCAGACTCCACATCTGGATGCAGAACTCCAGGTGAAATCTCACCAGTGCAGAACAGAGGGATAGGATCACCTCCCTCAACCTGCTGGCCATGATTCTTTTGATGCAACCCATGATTTCATTGGCTTTCTGGATAATGAGGGCGAATTACTAGTTCACATCTAACCTGCTATCCATCAGGACCCCATAGTCCTTTTTGACAGGGCTATGATCTATCCTTGCATCTTCCAGGTTGTACTGACAGTGTGAGTTGCCATGACCCAGATGCAACACATTGTACTCGGCTTTGTTGAACCTCATGGGGTTCTCCTGGGCCTACTGCTTGAGCTTGTCTAGGTCTCTATGGATTCCAAGAGGTCTGAAAGCATGCCTGCCATCATAATGCTGCATAGCAGTATAGAGATGGAAGATGAATGGGAAGTTGGGTGTTGGTGCATTGGAACAGGTTGCCCAGAGAGGTTGTGGATGCCCCATACCTGGAGACATTCAAGACCAGGCTGGATGTGGTGCTGGGCAGCCTGCTCTAGTGGTTGGCGGCCCTGTCATGGTGGAGGGGTTGAAACTAGATTATCATTATGGTCCTTTTCAACCCAGGCCATTCTATGATTCTATGATAAAATTTACATATTCCAATGAATGTATAATGTTTTCCATTGATGGGGGAGGGGGAAGTGAATAGTCATCACCGATTTTTTTCTATGTTTCTTCATAATAGGAAAGCAGATTATAAATTAGAAAAAAATATTTTAATACATTAATTTTTTCTTACCCTGCAGCCAGTTTTCCTACTGTTCTTGCTGTAGTATTTCTACTGCAGCAAGTGCTATTCATTTTTACTGTATAGTATCAGATAACTATTTGGTCTTTGACATCATGAGTAACGGTTGATTGTTCCTAACAACCTCACCTTCAGAATTTTAAAAAGTCACTTGTAACTATCCTGTCCTTCCTAATACTTTCTGAAGTGTTATGATTTTTAGTAGGCATATGTTAAACTTTTTTTTTTTAAATAAGTTTTTTTCAGAGATACCTCAAAATTAGCCTTCAAGAAACAAAAGCAAATCCAAAACCACCTCTCATTTTTGGAAATGTAGACTGCAGCTCATAGGAAATACAATTAAAAGGATCTATTCATTCACTATCCATAAAATCAATGTGTAAAAAATGGAAAGTCTTGTTCTGTACAAGGATGAAAAAAAGTAATACATTAAACAGTTAAACTTCCTTTTCTACCCTGCTGTGTGAGATGTTTCTCATCTTTATCTGAAGGCCATCTGATAGATGCTGTTTTGTACTGGGACTTTGAGAAAAGTCTGAATTGAATGCAAGAGATGGCATTCTGACAAAGAATAAAGACATACTTCTGACTGCATTGAACATGACTTATCCCATGCTTCTATCTTGAGTGATGTAGAAGTTCACAAGTGACAAATATTTCTTTTAATATATTTATATGAAATCCCTAAACTGTCCAACATCCAATTATTTTTTAATGCCATTTATGTAAAGCAAAGTGCTCTGTTCAGAAAAGAATTACTAGTCTTTTTACTTTTTTTTTAAGTGTGCACTTAAATAAAACTGACATTCTGAAACGTGCCTTAATAATCCTGTGACTCTCCTGTCACACAAAGATAGTAGGCAAAATGCAAGAGAAAAGGGAAATAATTAAGCATAAAGTGGAGAAGTGAAATCACTTAAAATTAATGAGAAAGATGATTTATAATCTAAAAAAAATGATATTTCAAATATTTTGGTATATGAGTAAAGCTCAGAGGAGTTTAAAGCTTATGGCATTTGCATATAACTAATGTGACAATTTTCAGCAGACTTGTTGTGTATGCTGTTGTTTTTTCAGTGTTCAAATTTATTTCATAAAAATTTCAAAGCTAGTAACCAACATCATCACATTTAGATAAAAAGAGGGAAAGAAGAGGGATTTACCACCTTTATAAGATACAAAGAAACAAAATCATACACAGATGTCGTCAATTGTTTTATTAATAACAAAGAATTATAAAAATATGCTTCTAGCATCATCAGCATAGGACTGACTCCTTGCAGAAAACAGCAAAAAAGTACAATAGGAGATGCTGATTACAGGTTGTGTATACAACATGTCTGGGGTCTCATGTGGACACCAGGAAGTATAAACTGTTTATTAATCATTTTCTTATCCTGAGGCATGAAGAAGACAATTGTAATACCAAGCTCTTCACCTCTCAAGATAGTAAGAAATTACTCCCAATATTTTTCATTCATGAATTTAGCTTCTCTTTTCCTGAAAATGTATCAGTGGAGGAATGACCAGGACAGTGGTTCTAAGAGGTAATTCTTGTTCAGTATGCTGAAATAACCTATTGAAAGGCTGAACTGAAAACAAAAGACTTATTATCTGACAATAGTCTACGAGTCTAGACCCAAGATGTAAAAAATTATTCGGAGGTCTATTTTAATATCAGAAAATCATGTGTTTCAGATCATTACCAACGTAACCCTCTTCCAGTTCTTCTCCCAAGTAATCTGTAAAACAGTCCTTCCCATTCTCCTATTTCCTGTTTGGACATCTTGTAAGATCCCCGGTAGGTAAGCAATTTAAAGTATATATGGCTCTTTTTCTTTTTTTTTTTTTTTTGGTTTAAATATTAAATCTACATTTTGTAAATACCTGTAATAATAATGGAAATAAATTTCCATTAGCAGGTAACAGCTAATTCCTGGAAACATTCTACAGTGGATTATCTATCTGATAGACTCATCTTAGGACAAATGTATTTATTGCCGCTAGCACAAAGAATACTTCCTTATCGTGTTCTCTTTCTATTTATCTCCCAGTTTCTTTTATGTTATTAAAAGTCACACTATTCATAGCAAGATTCTGATTTTAGGTTCTTGATTACAATGTATTTTTCTAGGTGGTAGCTATGAGTAAGCTTACGTGAATAGAGGCTGCACATTTTCCATAACATTTAACTTTATTTTTCAGGTCAGAATCCTTCAGAATGAGTGTAAAAATTGTTCAGTCTAGGTAGATGCACTGTTCGTTTTCTTTCAAAGAATAAAAAGTGATCCAAGGATTCAAGTGCTCCAACACAGAACCAAAAGTATGTCTTTGTACATAAATAGAATCACACAGTCAGCAGAACTGTGAAGTTAGAGGAGATCCTGTGGATATTTTAATCCAAGCCTTTGCTCAAATGTAGCCAACAACAGTAGCTCAGGGCTTTTTCCAATCAGATTTCAAATATGGAGTCCCTGTTCCAGTGTTTGACTAGCTTCAGAATAGAAAAACGTTTCGTTATATCTAACTGGAATTTCCTACAGAGCAAGTCATGTCTTTTGACTCTTGTCCTATTACTGTGCATCTCCAAAAAGAATTTGGTTCTGTATTTTCTAGATACTTATAGAGAATAATCCTATCACTTCTCAGACTCCTATTCTCAAGGCTAAATAAATCCAGCTATCTCACAACTCTATTATGTTTTCTAGTATATGGATGTCATGTTTTCTAGTACACTGACCATCTCAGTGTCCCTCAGTGGGATTCACCCCAGTATCTCAATGTGTCTCCTGCACTGGGAAGCCTCCAAAGGGTAACTGTTCCATATTCTTTCTCACAAGAAACAAACAAAGAGAATGAATCACTTTCCTTTGCTTATTGGCTATGGCCTTCAGAGAGCAGATCAGTATACAATTTTGATGTTCATGATCACATGGATAGAAACAAATTCCAGGAGACTGCTGCCACAACAATCTCTGATTAATGATTGGCCTCTAGTTCCATATCTGGTGCTTCTTGAAGATGTGAGTGGCAATTTCCCAGTCATTAGAAATCTCCATCAGTTACTATGACTTTTTGAAGATAACAGTGTCCAACTAATAACATTGTTCAATTCTGTGTGGATCTTGTCTGGTACCACTGCGTATGATAACTGCTGAATCACAGCCTCAGCCACTGATTGATCACCTGAGGAGAGCACTGAGTCAGCTGTAGGAGCGCAGGTGAAGTCAATTCACCTGTGTGACTGGAAGGGGTGGAGTCCGGCTTCACCTCTCCTAAATCCCATTTATGGGCTGACCACCGCCAGGGGAAGGTTCTCTTGCTAGACATTCCTCCCTTGTGGAGTTCCATCAGTGAACCTTGATTGCCAGAGACAGGTGAGTCCTTCTTGTATGATTGTCTCTTTACCATCTAGATATTCTGCCTGAAAATATACTATTTATCCTTTCTAATTATACCATCTGGTACTATTCATTCAGGTCATCACCTACACACTGACATAGGTATATACATTTGTTTGACACTCCGTAACTCTACCTTCTTCTATATAGGAAATGCTGTAGAATTATTGTTTCACAATCCTACGTGGTACTTGTAGCTGAGAGGCCTGAGGGCAAACCTTATATGGCAAAAACTGATGTAAAACAGAACAAAACATAAAGACAAAAGACATAGCCCCAGAGAGAAGCAGGCCAACATAAGAAGCTCATTTATTATTATCAGAGTCTGAAATGGTAGAGCAATTCAAGAGGAATCCTGATCAGTTCATATCTGCTTAGTTTTTCCATTTAATGTGAATAATCCTTTAAAGGTTTGTCTTCTTACAAAAAACAAACAAACAAAAAAAAACATTTCCATATTGAGTTTTTCCTCTTTTTCTCTGTTAGATGTGCGTTGTTAATTTTCTGTAATTGTCTTTCTTTAACAATTTCAAAGAAGTTCATAGATGCTAAGCCATATGTATTTTTTTCTTAGTTTTGACTTTTTTTTTTCCTTCTTTCAGCTCTTGAATTCAGTGAGGCTTTTTACCTTGCCTCCCATAACGTCCTCACATTAAGCATAGGAAGTGTGGTGTAGACATGTGAAGTGAATTGAGAACTGGCTAACTGGCAGAGCTCAGAAGGCTGTGATCAGTGCTAAAGGCTCTAGTTGAAGGTCTGTAGTTAGTGATGCTCTGCAGGAGTTGGTAGTGGGTCTGATCTTAATGTCTTAATCAGTGATCTGGTTGAAAGAATAGCATGCACCCTCAGAAACGTTGCTGATGGCACAAAGCAAAGTGGAGTGGTTAATACACCAGAAAGCTGTGCTGCCTTTTAGTGAAACCTGGACATAAGGGAGAGTTGTGTGGAGAGAATCCTTATGAGGTTCAACAAGGGCAAATGCAGAGTCCTAAACCTGAGGAGGAATAACTGCATGCATTATTATAGGTCAGCGGCTGATCTACTGGAAAAGAGCTCTGTGGAGAAGGAAGTAGGTGTCCTCACAGGCAACAGATTGACCATGAGTCAGTAGTGCACACTTGTGGTCAAGAAGTCCAGTGTATCCTGGAGTATATTAAAAAATTGTGCCAGCAGGGTGAGGGAGGTGATCCTCTTCCTCTACTCAGATGAGGCCACACTTGGGGTACTGCATCCAGTTATGGGCTCCCCAGTTCAAGAAAGTCATGAAACTCTAGAGGGAGTCCAGTGAAGGGTGACAAAGATGATGAGGAAACTGGAGCAACTCTTATGGAGAAAGGCTGAAAGACCTAGAACATACTTAAGAAAGTATAAAATAAAAATACTTTTTCTCCTTTGCCGGATCCAATTCTTTGCAAGTTAATTGGAGAGATTTTTTTAGCATGAATCAAGCACTATATTCATTCAGCATATTTATGTAAATAAACCTATTTTATCTGCCATTATATTTCCATTGCTAATCAAAACTAGAAGAAGTGTTAAAGGAAAGCATGGATAATCACTGTTAAGAAATTATATAATGATAGGGAAAAATTATTCCTTTTCGGATGTAAGTTTTCAGTTTCATATATCAGCATAATGATTATTCACAAAAACTGTACTCCATTTCATGGGATCTGTAGCATTATGATCTCATATGGTTAAATATATATATATCTGGAATAAAGAGTTTTTTAAAAGGAGAGATTTTTAAGTACTAAGTGCTGTCATTTTTGTGTAAGTATTTTTCATTTTGAAGTGACCGTTGTGTGGCTATAATTCCAGAAGTAAATTTTCAAAGGTTCCCCTACGACTTTAGACAGGTTCATGGAACAATGTTCTGCTGACAAATTCCTCTGGAGATGAGACTTCTAGGTCTTGCCTTCTGTATTGTTGCAGAAAACAGACTGATAGAATAAATCAAAACATATTCATAATATACCTACATTACACAGCACAGATAGGTAGATGAACTAACTGTAAAATGCACAATTTAGTTATCCTATAGCAATAAAAACTTGACACCTGGTAAACACCTTCCATTCTGAGGTTTTCTTGAAAGTCTCACACAGATAAAACTAGCTTTTCTTTTCCTCAGGAGATCCAGCAGTCAATAAAGACATTTACTCTGACTAATCGGTTGAATTCATAAGGACTAAATGGAATACTAAAGTGCTTGACAGATGAGCTCCTATAAAGGGCACATTTACTATTTGCTTTAAAAACAAAAAGCAGTTAATCTTCTGTCTAAAGAGGAGATGCTTTGAACAAACAAACGTATTTTGCTTATTATATTTCATTCTCTTGAGTTTGTTGCACCATGTTTTGACTGCTTCATAGCAAAATAGCTTACAATCATAGCAAAATGCTCTACAAAGATTTGGTGAACTTTCATTTATGTTTGTAAAGTAGTATGATGTCACTGGAAGAGAAATAACTGTAATCATCATAGAAGTGCAAAGTATTTTTAGCTGAAGTACACGCATTTTAACAGGATGTACATTCATAAACAGCGAACTTGTTGAAATGAATACTAACCATCAACATTCAATAAATCAGGAAGTGCACATGAATATCTGGTGACTTATATGTAATCACAAAGAGAAATCTTTGAAGTTGTCTATCTATCACTGTGCAGAAAAGATCCAGGTAAGCTTTAAATCAGCAGAGAATCAACATGGTAGAATATGTACATCAGTAAAATGGCACTCTCTTTAGGAGGAAGAAAAGATACTGAATTGATTCAGGTTTTTTTTCAGTGCATTCACTTTAATAAACCCACATACTTAGCATTCACATTAAGTAAAGTTGAAATTAAAAGTATGGCTATATTCACACAAATAATGCATGGAAATATGACTTTTAAGTCATTAGCATGAAATCAGTCAGTTTAATGAAGGGAGTCCAGATAATGCAATACTATTCTTTTTATTACTTTTTAACCTTGTTAGCTTCTCTGAAGATCTAATATGTTGAACTTTATGAAACCAGCTATTCAATTTCTGAAGATCCTAAGATTTTTTTCAGGCAGATATTGTAAGTTTGACTGCCAGCAGCAAAAACTAAATAAGCTCAGGAATTTTATAGGCATTATCAGATGTCAGGTATTCTACATTTAATTGAGCTCAAATCCTTTATAAAACTGGCACCAGCAATGTGTCCAACACAGTAAAATATATTTAATATTTAATTAGGCAAATCCACTACATATAAGAGCAATAATTTGACCATGGTGGCTTCAAAAGTATTAGATTCATTAATGTATATATATAAATTTTTTTATTTAACATGATCATTAAGTCAGGGAATGTAAGGAATATTCAAGGTATTTCTCTTGTATTCAGAAGCTAAGAGGAGTCTGTATATGCTGTTATAGATACCTTTGAAGTTGAAATATTCCCCTTACTACTTTGCCTCTAACTGGAATGCTTTCCTAGTTGCAGCTCATTATTCCATGTATTTTCTTTGCATGAAATTTTTAAAGAAATCTGACCATAGGTTCACAGTTTTTCACTTTCTATTACCTGGAAAAATAGATTGTAGTACAGGGCATACGTTACAATCTTGTGATCTTATGGATCACAATCTACAACAATAACAGTTTATAAATATTCTTAAAATTATACATAAACTAATTTAACATAATACAAAGGTTGCACTGAATGAAAGACATTTCAAGAATTAATTTTGTAATTGCTTAGGTTTTGTTTCTAAATAATGAAATATGACAAAATAAGCAAATTTGGCCATGTTTTATGATGAAAAAAAACCTTCAATTTGAAAGAAATGTCTATTTAAATTTGGAAATGATTTCTGTTTTAGAAAATTCCAATGATTGAAAACTCTTATTTGCTGAGCTTCACTGGCAAAAAATAAGCATTGAGAATTCACGCAAACACATCTGCCAGCAATCTGGATTGAGGAACAACAGAAAATAGTATGACAGAAGAATTTGGAGTGGGTGAAAAATAATGAGTGAGCATCTAGAGCTTTGATGCAAGACAAATCTTGATCAATGAATCTATTTATCTATTCCAACCTCACATGCATACAAACATGCAAAAGCTGCTCTGAAAGTAATACCTCCTACGTTATCACATTTGCCCACACTGTCAGAGGTGGATGCTGGTGTTATAGTAGTGAAGGCTGAACCTTCTTATCAATGTTACGTTATATTTTGTTGCCACGTGACAGATGGCACCAGAGGGTAAGTCTCACTAAATGGCATCTGACATGAGAACGTGTATGAATCATAGCATGGTTTGGGTTGGGAAGGACCTTTAAGCTCATCCAGTTTCAACCCACCTGCTTTAGGCAGGGACACTTCCCTCCAGACCAGGTTGCTCAAAGCACTGTCCAGCCTGGCCTTGAATGATTCCAGGCATGCACAACCTCACTGGGCAACCTGTCCTATCGTCACGGTTAAGAAGTTCTTCCTAATATCTAGCCTAAATCTACCCTCTTCCAGTTCAAAAACATTTCTGTTGCTACATGCCCTTATAAATTCCCTCCCTAGCCTTCACATAGACCTTCTTCAGTACTGGAGGGCCACTATAAAGTTCCTCTATAGATTTCTTTTCTCTAGACTGAAAAGCCCTGACTCTCTTAGCCTGTCCTTGTAGGGTAGATGCTCCAACCCTCTGATCATCTTCATGGCCCTCTTCTGGACCCACTCCAACAGCTCAATGTCCTTCTTTTGTTCAGGGCCTCAGAAATGGACACAGTACTCCGAAGTGGGGTCACACAAGAGTAGAGTAGAGGGGCAGAATCACCTCCCTCAACCTGCTGGTCATACTTTTCTTGATGCCACCTAGGATACAATTGGCTTTCTAGACTGCAAGTGCACACTGCCAGCTCACGTTGAATCTTTCATCAACTGACACCCCTAAATCCTTCTCTTCAGGGCTGCCCTCAAGCCATTTTTTGCCCAGCGTGTATTTGTGCTTGGGATTGCCCCAACCCAGGGGTAACACTTTGCATTTGACCTTGTTGCACTTCATGAAGTTGGCCTGGGCCTAGTTCTCAAGCCTATCCATCCATTTTCCAGTTAACGTGATCTTCACCAGACTTCCATGACCATTTAAATGTGATGGATAGTGGCTTGGCAACTTCATCTGCCAGTTCCTTAAGAATCTGAGGATGGATCTCATCAGGTCCCATTGACTTGTGCATCTTTAGATGGTCTCAAACCTGATCATTTCAGAGTGAACTACATATAGAAAAAAATCTTATCTGTTTACAGCTAAATTTAATGACACCATTGTGAAACTTCTTAGAGATGAAGGCAAATACATTTATTTGAACTACTGCAATTCTGGACTTCTGTCATTCTCTATCCTCTCAGTTTACAGCTCTTATGGCCTCAAACTCTTATTCTTTCCCGTATACTCATTTAGAACTATTAACTTAAGGAAGAGATTAACAAATGTTTATCTCATAGATAAGGGAAGTACACTTGATACACTGTATAAATTGCAGCATGAGAAGTTATTTACCAACTAAACCTTTTATGTTTACCTGTACTTTCGGACTGTGTTTAAGAAAACACAGGAAGTACCTGGAGAAGGTACAGAGGGCAATTAAAATGATGAAGGGGACAGAACAGTTGCCTAACAGGAAGACACTGACAAGGTACATTCAGATTTCTATCCATGAATGAGAAGGCTGAGTGAAGATATGATTGAGGCTCACAAAAAGATGAGTGCAATGGATGAAATCAGTGAAAAAATTGAGCTGAATCTCAGTAAAACTGCTAAGCAATTGGTTTAACAGAAATAAGAGGAAGGGATTCTTTATTTATTTAAACAGTGAATAGCTTTGGTTTAGCAGCTGGCTGCAACAGAAGACAGCAGAAATAGATAGTACTATTAACTTAAAAAAGTAAGACAAAGTCATGCACAGATGCACCATTAAAAAGTATTAAACAGAATAGGCAGAAACCCTAATAAAGCAGTTGTGATGGTTGGATGTCATAGCAAAAATATCACTTCATTCATATGGTTTAAATCAAATCAGAATCAAAGGCATTTATTGATTTACTAATAACATGTAATTAACCAGCAATCACTGAACTATACAATCAAGATCAATCACAGCAATACAAAAAACAACTCACAAAATTAGATACCTATTAAATGCTTTTACATTTCTTACTGCAAACACTAGGACTACCAAGAAGTCTATACCTCTCTCCAGCAGAAGGGGCAACTCATTAAAGAGAATCCACAGCTAAATGTTCTAACTTGACTATTTAAATTTTCTGACTGAGAAATCTGCATTTTTTTACGTCTTGAAATACCAAAAGTGCATCTCAAAGCTTAGAAAATCATATGAAAGGCTTTTAATATTTTGAAATCTATTTTCATTTGGACATTCAGCTTTTCATAGAATCACAGAATCTTAAAATCACAGAATCATGGGGGTTGGAAGGGACCTCTGGAGATCATCTAGTCCAATCCCTTGCTAAAGGAAGTTCCCTAGAGCAGGTTGCACAGGTGGAATTTGAATATCTCCGGGGAAGGAGATTCCACAATCCCTCTGCAAAGCCTGTTCCAATGTTCTGTAACCCTCGAAGTTCATGTCCAGATGGTAGTTCCTATGTTCCAATTTGTGTCAATTACCCCTTGCTCTGCCACTGAGCAACACTGAAAAGAGACTGGTTCTATCCAATTGACTCCTGCCCTTTGTATGTTAATGAGCACTGATAAAATTTCTTCTCAGTTTTCTCTTCTCCAGGCTGAACATTCTCAGATCTCTCAGACTTTCCTCATACAGGATTTGCTTCAGGCCTCTAATCATTTTCTCTTATTTTATCTTTAAAATTATAAGTTTTCAAAAGTTAAAAGACAATTAATTAAAAATATATAAACAAAGAGACTCAAATGGACAGATTTAGCTTGGGAACTTTAAGACACTGAAAGTGTTACAAAGGAGAAGCACATAGCAAATGAGAATATCTTCAGGTTGCAGCAAAAATCCATGCAAAAGACAGTGCGTATCATATGAGTAGAAAAGTTCTAGAACTTCACAGATATTGATCCTATCTTATTCTAAAATAGATTTTTTTTCCCTTGTATATGTGAATATATCAAAGAATTAATTTGGAATTTACAGCACTTGTTATGTTATATGCAAGACATGAAAATGCATCAAGACAAAACTGTGTCTGCTTTTGTATCTCCAGTAAAGTGTACTGGAATTCTTATATTTTCTTAATGTAAAAACACCCTGAAAGGAGCTCTAAACCATCAAAAAAGACTGGGAATTGCAATATGAAATATGTCTGAGAAAATTCATGAGAAAGCAATCAAATTATGATGGGATGAACGTCTAAACTCCCAGAAAACATCAAGTGTCTGATTCAAAAATATTCAAAGCTAATAACACTGCTCTCAAATGATATAAATCAGTATATGACACAGTTATGTAATGTAATAAGCACCTAAATCCCAAAGTCTGTATAAGTCTTTTAAACAGATTTCAGTTTGATACCGCAAGTAGGCAAATCACTGTTCACAACAGTACTAATATAGAAAGAATGTAAATTCCAGTTTGTGCCTTAAAGAAAAAAAAAGAAAAGGATTATATTTCATTATTTTTATGAAAATTTATGTTTACAATGAAAGTATCAGTCAGGTTGGGGAAACAATGTATAATTTGAGTCCTTGTTGTAGAGCCAACTTTTCCTAAGCTTTCCCATCTGCAATCTATAGCCTTGTTTTAAAGATTTGTCAGAACTTCAACCTTTTGCATTGCAGGCATATTTAAATAATAAAATTCTGTAAAACTACTATTATCTCTTGACACTTAATTATTCCCTTCCCTAGCCTTTCTTTCCTTCCAATAAACAAGTTTTTCAAAGCAAACAAACAATAATGTCATAACATCATGCAATTCCTTTCCATCTTGAATATACAATTGCAAATATTGGGCATATATAAATATATACAGGTATTCATATCTTCATATGCCACCCTTTGGTAGAAAGTTGAATTTTCAACGTAAGGTAATCAGAGACAAGTAAATTCAATGTGAATTCTTTGATGCTGTGTGAATATAGTCTTTAACAAATATATCACAATACACTTAATTGTCTGACCACATACTATCTTCCACAGTGCTTTTGAACTTAGCTTGTATCATTGATGATACTTTCTCAGTGACATTATTCTTTTTTTTTACTCTTACAACTGTCTATATATATCTCGCTCTTATGCTTGTTTGTTCTCATAGCGTTTTCAGTCTTTCCCAGAACTTCCTTTGTCCCCATGTTCCAGTTTTAGCTCACTTAACTTCGCAGATGTACTTTGTAGCAATACTTGTACATTAACTTTGTAGAGGTGTCCAGAAGTGCCCCAAAGGGAATATGTATTCTTGAGTAAGATGTTTCAGTTAGAAATACAAGTTTTTATAAATAGAATTATTTTACTCTTTTGTTAATTGATGGCTTTGTGCGTAGCAGCCCAACTACTGGATGAGCCTATGCAGATTTCTCTCCTAGAAGGAGTAAAAAATAATATCAGAATTGATTAGCTAGCACTGAGAGTCATGCAAAGGAGCATGCTTTTTTCCTTTCAGCCCAGATGAAGTTAATTTCTTTAAAGAACCGGTAACTGCAGTGCTATGAGTTGTTCTTAGAATAGTAGGAGTTCAAAGAAATGAAAACCAAGAAGTAAGACTGTCGTCAGAGAAAACGGCCAGAGTCATGACATACACCAATATGGTTAAACCATGCTCCAATTTATTACCTGGACAGCCTTATTCTTATAGTGTTTAAGACAGGGGCATACAGAGAATAGCACACAGTCATTGCCTGAGAGCCTTAGAGAAAAATAACTTTAAGCAATTCCCAACAATTAACAGCAGTGAGAAACAATCCTGAGGGAGGTAACTCTTGCTATCATCCTAATCCTAAAAAAGCCCAAAGCAGAAATGTGTCGGCAGCGGATGTGAAAGGCAGTGCTGGCAGGGCATCCCATGTTCAAAGTGCACTTTACCTCTCCCACTTGCCACAGACCATCTCCTGCTTTTACTTTTCTCAAGGTTCACACAGTGTACTTTACCTTGAGCACTGTATCAGCGTGGCCAGCACATAACACAGAGCCCAAAGGGAAGAACACCTGCTAGTTAAACAGAATAGACTACCAAGGACAGCTTATTCTAAAAATACCTAAAGTTACAATTATCAGCAGCCTGTGAGGCCTTCTTCGCTGAAGGCAGGCTGAACAACATAATCACAGAAGTTTCCCATGATGTCTTGGCAACTTGGATTGCTCAGCTGAAGCAGCTCATGTCAGCCTTGTTGTTGCAGGAATTCTTCAGCACAAGACCATAGCAAGAAAATAAAGGTGCAAGAAGGATGTTAGAGTAATCAGCTGTAAGATTCTGAAAGGCTGGGGTTCATTACAGTTTGAGGAAAAGTTCTAAGTAAAGCCTTGACATCTATATGGAAAGATCTCAATTCAATGGGAAGGAGACTTAACAAAAGTAAGTGTTTTATTGAGAACTGTGAGATTCAAAGGTAGAGATGTCTTAAAAACTAACTATACCTGGATGAAGTGGAAAAATGAGAAACCACAGTTAGGAAGTTGGAAGGGTAAGAAGTACCCATGAAATGTAAAACTCCTGAAGGATTCAGTGCTTCATAAGAAAGTACAAAACAGCAGGGAAAGATCTCAGAAGAATATCTGTGATTGATGTTAAATTAATGAGTCAGGTATGTAATATCGAAAATCAACTATGATCACAGATCTTGTAGCTCAAAAGTATTGACTTATATTAAAAAAAAAAAAAAAATACGAGGCTACACAAGGTTGAAGAAACAATCCAGGTCTGAAAATAAATGCTTGAAAGTTTTGTTGCTGAACTTAGAGGGATTCATAAGAAAATAAAAGGAACAAATAAGAAACTCAAAATACTTTACAAAGTGAAAAAAATACATATATACAATCACTATCTGTAATAATTGTAATACAAATACAAATACAAGAAGGATATGGCAGAATACATACCTACTTTGAAAGATTTCATAGTCAGCAATAATATGAGGAAAAGTGACTCAGTATGATTAACTACATGAGCAAAAAAAAGAGAAAAAGTGATGAATGGAAATGCTCTGCAGGCTCTCAGCAAAAGCTAAGGCATGGATCTTTCTCAAGTGAGCACTAAAGTCATATACAAATGTTTAAACATTGTGTCCAGAAAAATATTGCTTCTAAAGGTTCTATAAAATTTGAGAAGGAAAGGAGAAAGTTGAGTTGAATTGTGAATAAATAGTATAGAATTAATTCCTATTTAGAAACAGAATGATCTTGAAAGTTAGGATAAAATGGAATTAGTTAGATTTGCTATAGCTGATTGGAAAGAAAGAGTTGACACTGAATTTTAAAACATACTAAGCCTTATGTTTACCTCAGAGGACTCTGTGTTTAAGAGGGGAATCAAGAACATAAAAGGAGAATCTGTAGCCATAAAATAATATGAAGATAAAAATAAAAGGAAAAATATCCACCATAAAACAGTTTACGTAAAATGTCAGCTTTAGATAAACGTAAGGACTACACTGACTGTTCAGAAAATAAATATTAGTACATTTTGAAGTCTGGCAGCTTTCTTGAAACAGGGATGTGGCGTGCTTCCAGGTGGGAAAGGCAGGGCTGGACAGTCAGTACTATTGGATGGGCGTTGTCTGGCTATAGGGAACCCAGTTCCACTGTAGCGTTGCTGGAGCAGGGGCTGATGGCCTTGGGGCTGGAGTAGGTACCAGAATCTGGGCAGGATGGAAGAGCCCTGGAGACCTGACATGAGGTGCTGGGCTGCATGGCCAGGACCAAAACTTAGAGATTTTCTGTGAACAAGATGCTGTTGTAGGTATTTTCATGCACACTGAAACTTCATGCTAGGAAATGAAGCTGGGGCATTTACAGTCTGATTGCAAAAATATATGGAGTCTGGAACAATTCCATACATCACTCTGAAGTCTTTTGGATTAGCATTTACTGAGTGCAAACCAATACTACACATTCTGTCATACCTCAAGAGAAAAATCTGCGAGTTTATTTATCCTGACTTTTAAGTCAAACAGAAGTAAATTAATTTTTAATATAAAATTAGTATTGCTGTTTCCAATGAGGGACTCCTAGAAATAAAAAGACTCCATTGCATTAAATAATATCAAGCTGACTTTTTCTAAAATACTTCTGAGGATGAGTTCTTCATGTAGAACTTAAGTAGAAAACAAGCAGCAAAGACTGTATGAAGTGTCAGCAGGCAAAATGATTGCAGTTTTGGCACTTTTTCTTCCTTCTGGAGAACATTCCAGCCCCAGAAAAACCATTCCATAGGAACTGCAATCACAGACAACCATTGTTCTGCCACTTACTCAGGAGTCTCCTCTTGGGTCAAAAAGTCTTGATGTTCACAGGAAAGGAAGAAGCATATTCACCCCAAAGGCATGCTGAAGGAGCCATAGCTTGAAAAGCAGAGCAGCTCCTTGGAGAACTTTGCTGTTTTCTGAGGCGTAGAGACACCATCTCTCTTTGGAGGCTGTTTATGGACACTTTTTGTTATAGCCACATGTCTGGTGGCTCTTAGGATATTAGTACCCTTAGTAGTGTCAGCACTGCCAGATAACACTCACATATTTAGCTATGGTGGCCACGGTGTAGGGAACCTGCTTTGGCAGGGGAGTTGGACTTGATGATCTCTTGAGGTCCCTTCCAACCCCTATGATTCTATGATTCTATGATAGGGCAGCTTCATGGTAGGCTATATGGCTGGGGTGGGGCCAAGGCCAAGAGCTAGAGCTAAGGCTGTACCTAGTTGCAGAGGAGACATGCACCCAGGCCCTTTCTGGCTCCCTGAACCCTGCCCAGCAGCCCCACGACACCATCTTCTTCATCCTCAGCCCCGGGCCTCAAGGGGCTCCATTCAGTTGGCTTCAAATTTTTTCCTTTCTTCAATTGATTCCCGGTTGCAGTTTGACTCACAATTGTTTGAAGTTATGCTTTCCCCCGACCCCAGTAAATGAGTACAAAAAAAGGTGTGCTGTTTGCTACAGTGATGGCTGAGCTTCGTTTTGTCTGTGCTCAGGGCATACAGGCCATGCTCACCATTTCCCTAGACCCTGGACCAGTGACAAATTGCTGGCTATGGAAAAATAACACAGTCCAAACCAATAACACTGTTCTTTTACATAGTACTTTTCAAAATCTATTTCCCATATCAGATCTTAAAAATACAGTGTTTATATATCCTGGCAGTGCTGTTGTTTCTGGTCAAGTTTGGTTTCATGGCAGGTTCCGAGAGAGTGTGTAAATGCTTGGATAAAAGCACCAGGCATGATTGAAGGGCCCTACCTGAAAGCCCTGCTTAAAAAAAATCCAATCTAAATAAACACATCAAAGTAAACCTGATGTGGAGATGAACATTCATGAAAGGCCTAAGAAACTATCCCCAGATTTACCAAGCAAGTCATGATAAAGCAAGAAAGGGACAGAGCCTCCTAATGCTATATAAGCAACCAAAACCCTGCAAATTGTTTCTTTTCCATTTCTAGTTTTTCATGTCTCTTCCATACACAGCATTTCATTTTTAATGCAATACTTCCATGCTTTGGCACGTACTCTGAAAAAAGTAGGAGCAGCACATTAAAAATGAAATTAAATTGTGTGAGTGCAGAATCATAAAACAGCAGGGATAGCACATCTCACTGCCATAGATCTTAAGAGCACAAGTAGAAAGGATTTGTTAGTAAAGATGACCTGAGGTTTATAGTTGATCTCATAATGACTGCCATAATTATAACGTTAAGCACAGATCTTAGTGCCTCAGTATTATCACTGTGTTCACGTTTGTTAATAATCTGGCTAATCTTTAATTTCAAATGCAGTAAACTCAAGGTTCAAGCTATAAGGGTCCATTAAACAAAGCCTGGACAATGAAATTAAATATTGTATTTCTTGAGGAGTTAAAACTTGAGACATGGCATTAAAAGTTCATTTTTTCATAAATATTTATAGGTGTTCTGGAAAAAGGTTATAGAAAAAAACAGAGTTTTTAAAATTGTTATGGACTTAAATATTCTAGGATAACAATTATTTAAAAATCTATATATTATGCTTACATAGGTAAGCATGTATATCAAAATACACACATACTTACCTGCTCTTGTACAAGTATTTTTTATTCTCCTTTTTTGATTTTTTTCCTGTCAATAGAGCTGTCTGATTTTTTTCAAAATTATCTTAATGCACCTGTTACATGCTCTCTCACACAAGAATAATACAGTTTTTCCTAACTATACATGACTGTAGTCTACTTCAGTGTGTTGGATCTTGCCAAGTGACTATAGCAAATTAGATAATCTACCCCCATCAGTCTGAATTGAATCACTTTGGTCACTTCGAAAATATTACTTGAAGTTCAGAAAAGACTGTAGTTTTCAAAAAGCATTTATGAAAATGTAAGTGAAAACTTCCATAATATTATGGAAGTCCATTATGAATAATGTTCTGGAAGTTTTCAGTATCTTGAAACTGAATCTCTTTCTGAATGTATTTTCCACCATTTTTGGGGGGGCTAACTTTACACTCCCCCCACCCACATCCACTTTCAGCTTTTTTACGCTCTGGGGATCTGTAAAAAAGATATTCTCACTTATGTATGGAGAGAAAGAGATTTTGATGAATATCAAACAAGCATAATTTATGCAGAAATTCTATTAAAAACTCATTTTGGTACTTTTACTTGCATTAGTAATATGAGAACTCCATTAAAATGAATTTTACAAAAATGTGCTGGACCCAAATTCTCACAAATCATTCCCATAGTTAATCTTAGTTTTCATTGCCCAAGGATTGTTTATATATTTGTATTAACAATACCTTATTTATTATCTCGCATTCAGCATCCTACATGTTTTCTTGTGTGCATATATTTACATTTATTTATACAAATATTAACTTGTAAATGCATTGAATTAAGTCCTGGATTCTCTGAAGTAAATTATAATCCAAATATCTTCATCAAGCATCAAAATCTTGTTCCATGATTCCTGTACTGCTGTCTTTTATTCTTGGAATGGCAGATTAACCTTTTCCGGGTTTATAGGTAGGCATGATGCTCTTCAGGTGCTCTCCTTGCACACAACTATGCTAGCTAGGATTTGTCCTTATTGGTTCATTAATTTTATTCTTTCATCGTTATTCATTCTGCAATTTTGTACATTTCTGTACATCTAGTATTATATTGTGTACATTATATTATGTTACAAATTTTGCATTAGCTTTTTTCACATTAATCAAACTTTATAATTTTGTGCTTTTTTGGTGAGGGTAACAGAACACTGGAACAGGCTACCCAGAAAAGTGTGGAGTCTCTTTTTCTGAAGACATTCACATCCTGCCTGGACATGTTCCTGGATGACTTAATCTATGTGTTCCTGCAGGGGGGTTAGATTAGATCATCTCCCAAGATCCCTTCCAATCCCTGACATCCTGTGATTCTATGATTGTGTATTCTAGAGAGGCATGGAAGCTTTTCAGCCTACCCAGGCCGTTCCTAACAAGCCTCTAAAATGCCTTTGGAAGTTGTACTAACTGACTTAGCATCAGAGAGCTTCCATGTTGAAAATAATTAAACTGTCAGGGTATTATACTACTGTATGAAATAAGATTCATATTAGCTTATCCTCTCTTATATTTTATCTTGTCTTAACAGTAGCTTGATCTTGAGAATTATCCTGTTGTCCATAAGGTCAGAGACCTTACTGAGCTGTTGGAATTCCTATCATTAAAACTTATCATCCCAAAATGCTTAAAACTAAGTGAAATGAAGTAAATGACAATATAATCACTTCAAATTAGTGTTTGGAAACCCTGAAATAGTCTAAGAATGGATTTACAGAACTCTCTGTACATATTTGCTTAGAAACTGAACAATTACAGTGACAACTACATGAAGCATATGCTGAAATGAATGATTTCCTCTATTACTCCCCTACAGTTTACTAGAGCAAGCTAGTAGCACAGTTTATTTTTTGTGACAATTCTAGTTCTGACATTAATCTGTATTTTCATCTTCTTAAGTTCAGAACATTTCTGTATCTATTTTTATAAGGATTATATATAAGGATTATAAGGTTATAAAGTTTAATTTAATAATTTTATAAGGATTATATAAAGTTATATTATTCACCAATTACTTACATACTATTTAGTATTATAATTATACATTAAATAATCAGCTCACTATTATTGGTAACTGCATTTATTTGTAGTCAAAGCAGTTACTTCAAAACACATATTTCAGGGTATGTGCACAGTACCAAAAAAGACAAAATTTATTTTCTCTTAATCTCCAACTTGCTGTACCAAATATTTCTTCCTGGGTAATCAAAGTCTTTCTCAAAACAGTCTAAGTATTACTCATATACTTAGTTTGAAATGTACACACTATGGAATAAACAGAAAGCTAAAAAGGGTTGTTTTCTGTTAAGTAATGAATAATTCAAGCAGCTAATGATGGAAACAACTATTTCATTGAAACCACGGCTTTTCAGGGCAACACTTGTAAAAAAAATGTATTGAAACAGAGACATCCTTTAAGTTAAGAATCAGAGCAGGTGCAGGCCTGTTTGAGGGTTGTCACTACCAGCTGAATGGACTATGTCTCAGCTTTGAGTGGCGTGAGTAGGCAAAACTGTTCATTCAAACCACAGAAAACAGCAGTGGTGAAACGAGTTAATCCACATATCGAAAAGCCTGGGAGCTGGCTTTGGTTCTGCTCATACAATTATAGTGAAAGGAATGCCAAAGCGCGCATGTACAATAATTTCTAAAGCACTCACGTGAAAGACTGTCAGCAGAGAAAAATCTGCAAAAAGAGAACCAACATAGCCTTTAAACTACTATTCTTACTACATTTATGTAAGCAGATCTAGTTTTATGCTGATGTTGAAGGTAGAATTAACTGACCTTCACAAACACTATTTCTTCGTTGTTTTTTTGTTTTTTGTTTTTTAAGAGAAATACATATATCCAACGATTCAATTAATTATTTTTGCAAATTAGTATCATTTCCTCAAGAAAAGAACTCTAGGGAAAAAAAAAAAAAAAAAAAAAAAAAAAAAAACCAAAGCAAAGCTAACCAAACCACACAAAAAAGTCTAGCTGATTAGAACACTTCTCTGGCAGAGGAGATACCTGTTGACAATTACTCTAAAAAACTAACTCTTTCCTGTTGCAAGCGAATGCTCCATTTGCTAAAATAATCTCTCAGGTAACTGTTGCCCAGTTTTCAAGAATATTTAGGCACTTTATCTCAGTAGAGGATGTCAGAATGTATCAAATATCAAGAGCAGCAATATTTAAGTTATGTAGGTTGCTTCAAAAGTAATGACTTTAATTTGTTTCCATTGAAAGTATAACAGATACAAAGAGCACAATAACACTATTAGAGCAAATTCTCACCTATAAAAAGTTACTTTTTCAGCATAGTCACCACCATTAGCTTTGCATTTTTGCCAGCAGTGAACAAGAGCCTGAATGACAACGTCATGCAAATGTGCACCAGCAGAAGTGATCCACTGATTCACAGCTGTTAACAGCTGTGTCATTGTTAGATAAATGTTGCCCATGGAGTCTAACTTTCGTCAGTCTAAACCGATGGAGTGTGCCACAGGACAGTCCAGCCAAGAATGGCAGTGTGCTCCACGGTCTTTGAACTAGTACAGGGCAACAAAAAATTTTTCTTCTCTTGACTTACTGTGTAAGTTTGAGACTTCAGCTTAGTGTCACAATGCAGCAGTCACAGTCGATGGTTTGTCTGTGTGACAGAAAATCCAGACTTCCTTTCCTACTACAAAGAAAAAAAAAAAAAGTCACTTTATCCACCAAGGCCTGAATCTTGAATTTTACCTTTGGTGGGTGTCCACACATGCTCCACTACATGGAGTGCTGTTCTGACTCTGTCTCGTAGTAGCTGCATGTCTTGTTATCCATAATGGTGTGATCCAGGAAACTGTTGCTTTCAGCCTCATGTTTGTTCAATAGATCCTGAAAAACAGTGTTCTTTCTGTTCTTATGCGAACAATCGTGGGACCCTCCTGGCAAAAAAAAAAAAAACTTTATGGTATTCTAACATTAACACCACTGTTTCCCGTGCACTGAAGCTGATATTCATCACTGTGCAAAATTCCCTGTTCACAATTCCCCATTTCACACAGATGAGCTGATTGAAATGCTCTTCATTTTTGTGGTGTGACAGCTGTATATGGCCATCTGGAACATGGCTTGTCTTTCATATTGCTGCTGACACTACTGAAATGCATCACCCCCTGCCTCACTGTGCTCAGTTTGGTCTCCATAAGAGTTTAGTAAACATCAGTGAATGTCAGTGGGGACAACTTCTTCTGCACGAAGGAATTCAATTTCACACTTTTGCTTCATATGCACTCCCATGTCAGATGCTGTTTTGTCAGACTGTCCCTCTGCAGCCATCTGGACACAGCAACAAAATACAACAGAATATTGGTGGGAAGGTTCAAACCTTATTGCCATACTGCCAGCATTCACCTCCAGTGTTGTGGACAAACGAAGTAAGCGGCATTACTTTCAGAACAACCCTATGTGAGATGCCATAAAAAACTCAGTTTTATCTCAAAGATAGCTGTGGAATGAAGAGTCTACTGGAGATGTCATTGCCTACATAGGGATGTCAGAAACAAGGAAAATAATGGGAATGTCTTGATGCCTGTTGTGTTCCAGACTACTCCCAGAATGGGGTAGCTCGGCTGTGTGTAGGAGTCCTCACTTCTCTGATGTTGATAGGCCTGAACTGGACTGTTGCACCTATGTCTAATGTGCCACTACTATGGGCAACCCAAGAAGAACTGGATAGTATATAAATGACTCCTTAAAAAACAAAACAAAACAAAACAACAAAACAATAACAACAAAAAAGGAAGTGCATGCTATTTCCTTTTCTTTTGTGTTCCTTTTGTCTGTGATTGACCCAGAGAGAGAAAATCTGCACCCCCCACCCTTGCTGCTCAGACTCATGGATTGTGACACTGTTGTAGTAGTTATCTCTACAATCCTATAACAAACACTTGTTTTATTTTCTATCTTTTTAATATTGCTTTCTTTGTCCCCTCTCCCATCTCAACACCTATCTTAACAAGACTATTATAATAAACTTGTTGGGCAAATATTTGACTCCATTCTGAGTCGTAATCTCACTTTGAGTATACATATATCACATACTATCTTGCCTCCCTTTGTTGAAGCAAGACTCCCTTGTACAACCTCTCACAGTCATTCCATTAGATCAGACTAGTCCTGTTCTGAATCCTGTTCTGAACTGGTCAAATTAGAGTGATTGAGTTACATAATTTTGTCATTTAACTTCGTGTAAATCAGAAATATTTAATGAAGAAAGCCAACTCCTTCAGAGAATGATTAGGAGCTCTAAAAGATTCTTGTTTGCTTTACTGCTTGTGGATCAGAGAAGTGTATCTCTTCCAATTGGTATCGTAGGACAAGCCTAACTGGTGATTAATACCTTAACATAACCCATTTAATACAGAAAAATTACTCTGTTTTGTTCCAGGAATGTGAAAGTTAGGCACTGCAAGGCTGGTATGTTGCTATTGCTTGATTCCAGGAATTGAGTCTTATCTTGGTATTTTTTTTTTTTTTTTAGTAAGCAAATTGAGCCACAGTATTTTTCTGAAGATATCTTAAGCATTAGCTAGACACATGTCCTTTTCTTTATCTAGCTTCAGAACCCAGCTACATGATTTTAAGACTTATATCTTGGAATTTTCTCAGATGTTTGCTTTGGTACATAAACTAGTCTGTACAGAACTCAACTGCTATGGTAACCTGTAAATGAAACATATAAACACTGAACTGATACTAAAACTTGAACACTAGCTTTCTGGGAAATGCTCGATTGGTTTACAGATACTTTCAGTATAGAGATTTACAAAATTGAAATAGCTGTGCCCTGCACATTGAACTATTGATTGCAATACTATTTACATTTACCTGTGGTGACATAGCTAAAGTTTCTGAATGTTCTCACAGTGTAACTACAATAATTTACACACAGAATTAGAATCTTGGAGCCTAAAAGTCTCTGAAATGCAGAAAAAAATATTTGGAGATTTCAGGAATTATTAGTAAATGCATTAAATCTACTTTGTCTTACTCTAGTAGTTTAAGGTAAACTTAAATCTGCCGAAGAATTATTCAATGAGGTGGAAATAAATAATTTTTGTATAGATAACAAAAATTATCACACTTGTATGGATTATACTCTGATCTGCTTGCCCTGGCAGCTTCTCAGCACAATAAACACCTATAATTAAAACATATATGGAAAGATTAATAATTTTCTCACTATTTCTCCACCTATTCTCTCCCTCATTCTTCTGGTGAAAGACAAAGAGTGAATGAATAGTTCTATGGTGCTCATACACAGCACTTTGACAAAAATAAGTAGTTGTATAAGACTAGTTGGAGATTCAATATAGCTCCCTCTGATGCAGTGTAGGTGAACTCTAGTATAGAAAAAAAATCTGCATACGAGGAATGTTTCTAACATTTGCCTGAAGATTTCATATGGGAAGTAGAAAGGGTTCTGTTGATTAGGATGTTTAATACCAGATCAGCTTTAACAAGAAAATCCTGGCAGTGGAATCTTCAGCAGTTTGACGATATGATTTTATATTTGTGTTTCTATGACAGCTCTGATTCCAGAGTCCTACTGAATCACTGACAAACATGGCAACATGATGGGAAAAGAGACAAAAGAGCCATGCTTTTGAAGCTGTGAAGGACAGACTGTTGCTGCTTGAGTTGATTATAGCTGGTAAGAAAAATGCTGTCAGAATAACAAGTATGCTAATAATCAGAAACAAAAGCTTGTTGTAGTCCCTGTAGGCCAGTCTGTTACATTGCTCAAAACAAGAGCACATAGACCATCTTGAAAAGTGCAGCACTGTTAACTTGAGTGTTTGGGACAAATTCTAACCTGCTTTATTGCTTTCTGTTTCCATAATAACTGCCTCTGAAATTTCATTTTGATGCCATTTTTTTTGTTTGTTTCTCTCTTACTGTTATCTTCTTGAAGATTGGAGTTTTCACTTAGTATTGGTTTATATTTGTAATATATTTCAGAGTCCTTCATAATGAAAAATGTTACAGAACTGTTATTGTTTTTCCAGTCTTAATGTCTTTACTATCATTAAAAAAGAACATGGTCAGGATATTTTACTGGAATAGAGAGTGCTTCATTTAAAGAGGAAAAAATTGTCAAGTGTCAGATTCTTAACTATCTATTGTGCATTTGTTTTTCATATGGACATTGTTATTATTTTCACTGTTTATAATCTATTTACTAATATTTCATTCTTAGTATTTTATTTTATTTTTTACTTCATTCCCTCTGCATCTTTTCAAGATGAGTTAATAACATATCAACTATTGAATATTTCCCACATTGCAATAGGCTATGTGGGGTTTATCATTTTAAGAAATATTTTTTTTCTTCATTGACAGACAAGGCAGTGTTTATTTTGGATCTATCTGTTCTCTGACTTGCTTTTGTCTGTACATACTTTGTCTCCAGTATTTTATACTGAATCCATCATGTGGGTATTTTCAACTGACAAGTGTCTTTTTTCTCCTGCATCACATCCAGTATAATGAGTTTACCTACAGACCACGATTTAAAATATGAATAACCTATGTAGCTACCTACAAATCAGTGTGTCCTACAAATCTATAGTGAATTTAAGATTCTGTAAGAACACAGAAATATTTCAGATAGTCTCATATTCTGCAATAACATTCTATGAAATATTAAATTCAGCTAAAAATGATCATGAGGTTGTAATCTTAAACACTGAATATTTAAGTATATCTGAGACATCTATTCTGAGAATATAAAGCAGGTATCAAATAAAACAACATGAAAAATATCTTCTTAAAACAGCAAGAACAAGCACTCTTTAAAATTTGATTTTATATTTCTACAGTGATCAGAATGAATTCTGACAATGCTCTGTTGTGCCTATGAACATGATCATGGTCTCAGGTCCATCACGGTATGGGTAAAGGAATCCTCATTAATACTCTGATGTGCTTCTCCTACATTCCCCCTATTGGCTTCTCAGCAGAATAATAATTCTACCAGAAAGTAAAGATTTCTGTCATAGCTGTTGTGCATTTTATATATATTATGTGAATTAAAAGGAAAAAAAAGAGAGTATATAGAGTTGAATAAATATGAATTTTATGCTAGAATAGAGGATTGAGGAAACAATATCTTGAACTGGATTAGAGGCTTACATGGAAGAGTATTAAGTTTGAAATAGTTTAATCTTGATTGCACATTGGATGATCAGAATGAAGGGTGGTACAGACTCAGAACAGAAAAAAGAGCATATGGGAGAGACCAATGTGTGTTCCTGGATTTTTGAACTGTGAAACTGATGTAAGAAATTGGATTTCAAAATGTTACCAAGGAAATAATGAGATCTGGGAAGGCCTAGGGAAAGAAAAGGAGATAGTGAAAGATAACCTTAAGATTGTGAGGTGAATGACAAGGTGACGGATTATTTTCAAGGTGACTGATTATTTATGAGATGATAGAATTTTGAAGATTTTTGAGGCAAGATTCAAGATAAAAGAACAGACTAGAAGCAGGATTTCCCTGAGGAAACATCATAGATAGGAAGAAATAAAATACTGGTCCGACAAGATAAAGTTAAGGAAGTGTAATAGAGACTTGTTGGCACAGAAAATTGTAACAATGAAAAGATGAAATTATATGTTTTGAAATCAAAGAATAGAGACACAAATCTCCAGACAACACCCTGAGAGAATGTCAATGGGCAAAGGATCCCTAGAAGATCACAGGAGATTAACAGAATATCAAGAACTCTAAGGATGAAAGTTGCCAGACTAACTGGATTACTAAAGGTAAAGAGTGATCAAGAGTGTGTGTGTGTATCTGAAGAAAAATTCTTAGAGTTTAAAACAAATTTTATTATCAGCTCTTGAAGGGACATGATCATCGATGAATCTGTTATAGACATGAGCGAATATAAAATATATATAATGTAATGTAATGTAATACAATTTAATACAATTAATATATACTCCATAACACCTTATACTAAATATTATATAATATATATACATAATTATATTGTCCAGAAGGACACTGTGAGAAACAGTATTGAAAGTTTTGCTGAAGTCCAAAATATTGCATCAGCTAGTTTCCCTTGGTTATCCAGGTTGGTAGTCTTGTCATAAAGGGAGGTTAAGTTCATTAAACAAGACTTTTCATATGTAAATGCTTGTTAGCTGTAACTAATGACTGCACTGCCTTTCAGGTGTTTTTCAGTAGTTCTAAGAATGCATGTTTGATGTCAGTTTCCTTATCTCTGAAACTTTCCTTCTTTTGCACACAGTGTGCCATTGTTAATGGTAAAAACACAGGAAAACACTTCCCTTGTCAGGAGACACAATGCACATCATCATCATATTCAGATGTAGCAGAACTGTTGGTTATCTTTTCTGCTTATAATCTACGATGTATATTTTACCACTCTTTCTTTTCTCTGTGATGCGATAAACAGCTTTTGTCCTGTACAAGGTTTTGTATATGCTGAAGGCACAGACAAAGTTTCAGCTTCTGTATTTTGGCTCTCAGTCAAATGTAGCCACTCTCAGAATGATAAGATTATGTAGGGTAATAATCTCATGAAATCTGTGCCACAAGAGATGCACAAGAGGTTATACAGTGGATTGGAATTCAGGAACTATTCTGTTCCATAATAGTTGTATTGTGTAGCCTTTGGGAATTTCACCTTTTATTTTTTTTCATTTTCCACATGCTCTGTCTTACCTATTTTTAGTACAAATAACTTGGAGCAGAGATTCTCTCTTATCCATTTGTAGAGATACTAATAAAATTAGTATCATTTTGGGTATCTAGGTACTACTTTTTCACCAGTAACTGCTATGAGAACTGTTGATAAGATTCTGACATGATAAAGTGCGAATTTGAATTCTGATTCTCCTTCTGTGGATATTTTGCTGCTGTTTCAGTCAAACTTTACTTCAATTAGTAATGTCAAGTAAAAATAGATGTAAAATAAATATCATTATTTTAATTAGTTTTTTTCTTTTTCTTTTATCCTAAGGAGCTTTAAGAAAAACATCATAAAACATTAGTAATAAATTCACATGTACATAATGAACTGCTATAAAGCTCTAATGATTCTACATTCAATTTTCAAGTTCTTAAAGATAGAAACTCACACAGGAAAGGTTTTGTTTTGTTTTGTTTTATGGCAACAGCCATAAGAAAAAGAAGGGGTCACTTCAAACCACCTAGCAAATAGAGCCTTAGATGTTTGTTTTGTTAGTCTGATGCCTGATTATAGGCAACTAGTTCCATACTTATAAATTAAGTATACATAAGTGGTGTATATCTATATTGTTCAGCAAAAACACATTTTCACGATTGTAATACGCAAGAATGCACACACATGTTTGCTTGTCCTCAGTCTTCTCATGATTCAATCGATGTTCAGGGGGAAGATAGCATTTCTTTTTGGTTCCATTCTTGGGAGCAGTGTGTTGTGGGATCACACTGGTGCTGGTTATGGATTTAGAGACTGAAGCATTTGATCTATGTACTTAAACTGATTATTACAGTAGTTTTTCAGTTTAAGCTACCATGACAGCATATATCTACATGTGGTAACCTGAAGGAGTTTGTATTAACCTCTATGAAAACTATGACAAAATAGCTGACAAAACCTTTCAGTTTCATCCAAATAAAATATACTGTGTTCATTTATGTTAAATTTAACAAATTCACCTTAAAAAGGAGAAAAAATACACAGAAAGAAATATTGCCTATTGTCAGAGCTAAAGAATGAACTTTTCATTGTACACAGTTATTTTAAATTGGCATCCTATGTAAATGAAAGCAAGCAGTGAAATAAAAATGAAATACAACAACTTAGGCAATTATTTTTCTGTATGTGTAACTAGACTACCAAAACCATGTGAAACTAAAATCAATAAAAAAAAAACAACCATGACAAAGACTTCCTAGAGTGAGCACTGGTGCCAGGTCAAAGGTGAGGCCAGCACAGGGGTCTTAAATGGTAGTGAAATGCATGGAAATGCAGAATGCCCCCAGTGCATGACTGTTTTACACATAGCAGCAAAGAATTGCTGCTAATTTAGAGGGAAGTGGAGGATGACAGAGAAGAGCATTTCCACTTGTGTTTTTCACTCCCTTTTCATTCATCTGCTGGGGTGTTCACTGCTTGAATTTACACATGAGAAAAGAAATGCCTTTCCCCCCTTACCTGCTACATGTCATTGGAATAGTGTCTAGAAAATAAAACTGGTGGACCATTCTTGAAAAGAGCTTGCAGACTGATTGCCAATTAAATGCTTAAACATTATTTACATTTATTAAACTCTAGTTGCAGAATAATGATACATTTCCATTGCTATCCTATTGCTAGATGAAAAGAAGACAGAAGAAAATGCATAAATGAATAAATTTTTTAAAGTACTAGGCCTGTGAGAAGTACTGAAGCATAACATAAATCTAGGCCAATAGGAGTACTGAGTAAAACAAATTCCATAATCTTATTCTATATCAAAAGGTCCTAAATCACATCTTATTTAGTTTTCATGTATTTTTATAATTATTAAGAAATAAGGTCAAATCAGTTTCTGATGTATGCACTTTTAACTACTTTGCTTTGTTTCAGAAAAGGTTTGCTTCGTTTCTAATTCATACCTGTAGGTTTTCTGTTCTCACTTAAATCTGCTTAGCCTGCAACTGCTTTGTGTTCTGTAGAGCTGGCACACTTTAGCAAACCTGAAGTATAAATCTCTATCTCCAAGGGTTGCCAAAGGTTTCTGTCTGTTCATTTAATTTGATTTGACTAATGCACCCCACTCCAAATCTATAAACGTGTTTGTAGAGATAGTAAGGTTGACCTCTCTTCCAGACTCCAAACGTATATAAAACTCAGCATGAAAAAAACAGGTCTTTAGCCACAACCAGTCAATGGTGTCCTAGATACAGCTGTACAGATTATGATGTTTTTATCTTTCGAAGACTTAATAGAACAAGATGCATTTTTTTTTTACAAAAAGAAAGTAAAAAGTTCTTTTTTTTTTAAGCACATCTTTTTGAGTTCATTATATTTTATTTTATTTTATTTTATTTTATTTTATTTTATTTTATTTTATTTTATTTTATTTTATTTTATTTTATTTTATTTTATTTTATTTTATTTTATTATTTATTTCATACTTGGGAAGTCTTATGGATTTATTAGCCCCTTCTGGAGTAAAATTGGGCTTACATTTGAAAACTGCATAAAGTAGTCGAACAAAAACAGAGGTCCAGTAATTTCAAAGCCTAGTATACCACCTTCTTCTGGTATAGTGTAGTAGCAATGATGCACATCAATGGCAAGAACATAACTGGCTTAATGGCACAATGCCATACCCAATCTAATTGTGACTCTGCTGCTCCTGCAGTCACCTCAAATCTCTGAACTCTCATAGATTTCACAGTTTGTTTTCATCATCAAAGTCTCTAGCTTTGACTTTTGCTCTAGAATTTTGTGATTTCTTTGTTCCCAGATTAGATCCTGAACTGTAGCCATATAAAGCAAAGGCAGAAATTGACAGCTACCCAGCTGTCAATGGTTTACAAGTTGGTTCAGCCCAGTTCCATGACTAAGGGGTGGCGAACTCACAAACCCATGCCCTGGGAAAGAGGAAAGGGGAAAAAGAGAAAAAGTAAAGAGTTGGGCATAAAAGCATAACAGCAGCAACAGTCTGATGGGGAAATCTAACTTACTAAATTAGATACCTAAATGTAAAATAACACAATATAATACAATGTAATTGGAATTGAAGTTAGTAAACAAAATAAAAAGAGAGAGAATGTGTCTGAAACCAAAGGCCTTACTCTAAAGCTGAAGGCAAAATAGCTAGGGAGCACACAATGCAGACACGCAGCAAAAAAGAGGCATTCTCAGGACTTGCATTAAGTTTTATCTTTCCCTCAGAATGGACAACAGGAACTCCAAGTCCTCAGCGGTATGTAGTTCTTCTCTTCTGAGTATCAGACACCCAGAAATTTGGCAGTCCATGGAAGTGGAGCATTAACTCTTTAACTCCCAGTGTCTTACATGAGATTCTGAAGTAGAATACCAATAACAAAAATCATAAAACTGTGACATCAGCATTCTAAAAGAAAGATGCTGTTTCTTTAGAAAATTATTTAATTTATAATTTCAGAATATAATCTGAAAAATATATATGTAAACAATAAAATAAGTAACACATATTTCAGGATCACTATTTCAACTGCTTGGAAAAGGTCAACTTTTCAGAGCAGAGCTCAGTATGTACTGCCTAGTGGATAGTACTGTTACCTGTATTTTAATCTTTTTGTAGGCTTTTGGCTTGCAACCTTATAAACAAGCAAAGATGTAAAGATATTACATTGATGTAAATATCGAAGTACCCTCTTTTTGAAGTTAAAAAAACCAGTATCTTCACTGCCACTGCAGGATATTCAATAGCAGTGAATTTAATAGAGAAGTCAGTAGCAATAAAATACAATGGGAAAAAAGTGTTGACAATAATTTGTGTAAGGAAAATGTACTTAAAATTGTGAATGGAAAGTGTAAAGAATTCCCATTAGGAGCAACAATGTTGTTTGCAGTTCCTAGATTTTCTTACACCAAAATTATTCTTACGTATGATTTGTATTATGAGATTTTATCTAACAGAAATGGATTTTCAAGCCATAAATTGAATAGTAAATGAGTGGTTAATGGTTGCTGTCTGTGAAACAAAATGACAACTGCTAATACAGGTACTGATTCCATATAGCTTTCTTGTCCAGAAAAAATACTTTGTTTGTTTGTTTTCTCTGCAGCATTTCGCAAAAACAAATGCTTTTACTTTCCTGTCATAGAACTAATTTACCATGAAAAGATTCAGAGTTCAAAAGTGAATTATTTTTCAGGGATATAGAATGGAAAATGTAGGTACCAGTTTTTATTATCTTAAGGCAAAGAAATTGTAAATTAGGTATTAATAGGCCAAATGCAAGTAATATACATTTGTATAACAAGATCTAGCAATAAACTAACTAAATAAATAAATTTGATAATAGCTACTGTGAAAATTGTAGCTAGTGGTACTTAGTAAATTCAGATTTGTTGTGATCATTTATGGATAAACAATGTGGCATGAGTTGGAACTATTAAGTCATAAATAAGAGACAATCACTGAAATTATGTCCTCTGGAGATTAAGAATAACAAAATCTAACATTAAGTCTTCAATAAAGGAAGGAGGTGCCACATTGAGGAGAGTGTATATAGTGCATTTTCAAACAGCATTTTCAAATAAAATTTGCCCCTTTTTTGCCACCAATATGAGTTGCTACTCATGTATTTATTCAAATACATGCTAAGGTGCAAGCAGGTCCAGCTCTTTTCTCAGGGGCTGGGAGCTGTGAGTCAACGGTTATTTCAGTGCCCTCAGCAGTAGGCATGAGAGGACATCAGGATCTGAATACAGAGCCTAGTTCTGGCATCAGGGTCAATCAACAGTCTGAGACATGGCAAGTGGTGAAGTAGTGTCAGTGTCCATCCAATACCTGGAGGAGGAACCAGGGACAGAGCAGGAGGTATGGATACAAGCATGAGGCTGAGGTTCACTCTCAGTACAGGACTAGAAAACAGTACTCCTTGCAGTGCTGCTTGGGCTGGGGCTGAGGGCTCTGGCTTAGGCTGAGATGGGGATGATGGCCAGAGACAATGAGGGCTGGGCATGCCCCCAGAACCCTAAAAATATGTAATTGTTTTCCTGTGTGAAACAGCTAACAGTAATATTATTCTGAGTCATTGCCAAGCACCTAAATTAATGGATACAATAATTACCCAAGAGGGATGACTGCTGGTGCTTGCACTCCTCATAACAATTTTATTCATTCTCAGAGGGTTGGTTTTTTTTTTTCTGAATCTTGACTCATTTTTAAGGCTGTCTTTTGCAAGTAAAAGTGTCTAAGAAATAAATTAGCAAGCATCAGTGTTCACAACAGCACAGAAGAAAACTAAAACCTCAAGTCTATGCTCACGAATTACTAAAAAATAGCAACAAAGATAGGTATATTGTAGGGATGTGTAAATCAGTATGGTGCGTAAATAGATTGAGAGTTCCCAAACTGTAAGAGGAGTAGCAAGTTTTCCTTGACGAAGTTGGTAAGAAGCTACTTCTCAAACCCTGACATCTCAAAGTGGCTAGTTTGTCCTGATGTTACTGATTACTACTTTTGAAATTTTCAAATTACTGTTGTTCAAAATCCTTTTATATGTACAAATTTATCTAGCCACTAAGGTCTATTTTTGAATACTATAACTCAAAGAATGAGGTCTATCTCATTACTTGAAAAATCCTTTGCTTTATGGAGTATTTTGCAAATGTACAGTTACTTTCACCTATGCTCCCAAGGTAAGTACTGGTGTATCTGACAGAGAGTGATCAAGTCCCCAGCTACGAAGAAAGAGTTAGTGGAGCTTCGTAGGTGCTCTGATTTGACCCTGAGCTAGGACACACTAGGCTGCTGTCAGTCTGGGAGACACAGAGTGGCTTGAGGACTCTAGGAAATTGATGCTGTTTCTGGCTGTTACAGTAAAGGTAATAACGTTTTCTCTCATCTTTCTTCCCTCACTTTGCAAACTTTCTGAGGTATGGATGTGATGGAGAGACAAGCAGATAGAGAGAGGTGCTAATATTGCACTGTTACAATAGTTTCAAAAGCTTTAGTGATTTTTTTATTTTATTTTATTTTAATGCTTTATCTTGAGTAACCAGCATGCTGCTACTACTTACAGATATAATCTTTGCATCATATGGGAGGACACTGAAAATCCTTGGTAATAGTCAAACATACCTTATGGAGCTCATTATTTTTCAGTAGTGTAATCACCAGCCAGTAATCAAAAAAGAGAAATGATCACATCAAGAATAAAGTATCCCAGGGAGAGAATTAATGTCACAATAATTACATGGTTCATGGTGGAGGACATGTGGTTATTAGCAGTTGTAGAGAAGCTAATTAAGCAAGTCGAAATTCTTTTTAAACCAGTTTAATCAAGAGAAAAGATATTCCCTTGACTCTGAACAACTAGCTAATATGTAAGGACTGAGAACTCTCGGTTACATCAAAAAGAAAGCAAAGCTTGTGATTGTACTGAACTGATCTCAGTTATCTGGAGTTTAAAAAGTGCTGGCTAATGGCAAAGGAATTCATCATGTTTCTCTTCAACAACACACAGCAAAGCATGACTGTGATTCATTAAAGCCTCAGTATTAGCAAAGTAAATATTTATCATGAACAACTACATTGTGCTCTTTCCTCATATAACAAAGTTATTTTGAGAGAACCTCTTTGCCTTGCCTGATTCTTGAAGAGATAGGAAACTAAGGCTTGGAGAGTATATCATGAAATGGAATGGAAAAAGGCACTTCCAGCTCATACACTATAAGCAAATTCAAAAGGAATCATTTTGAAGCAAAAAAAAATAAAAAAAAAACATTCTGAAATGTTTGGAAAGTGTACTGTGTTGGGTACACACACACACACACACACACACACACACACACACTATTGGGACCAGAAAAACACTAACTTGATTCATGAATATTTGTCTGTATGCCAGCATTGACTGTGCTTCATTGTGATTCAGGAGGTATAACAGAATAGCTGGATTTTCCTTTCATCACAACCTCTCAGCATACACAGTGAGATTGTGCCTCCAGAGACAGTATGCTTCTCAACTTTCTTATTCTGCCTATTGTGAAACAGTAATCTGTCTGGAATTATAACCTTAGTTCATTTCTTTTTTAAAGGTGGTCAGTTGTTTGCCTAGTATGCAAGTTTGCTGCTAGAGCCCATTTAAATAACCTTGTGATCAGGGTTGAAAAATAAAATAATTTCACTATTGTTAGAAATGCTATTCTGGAGTACTGTATAAACAGCACTGATTTTTGTTTCTTTTTTTCTTTCTTTTTGTTATTCTTCATAATGTCAGACACTGCCCCATTATAACAGTCATAACATTTCACCTCTAGAATTCATCACAAAATCTTTACAGTGCTAATATTTTAAGTGACTGCTTTGAAAGGAATTGTAGCTTCTATGTTTGCTGAATCACAAATGTTTCAAATGAAATTAGATAATTGCCTAAGAGAAAGCAATAAGAGATTTCTGTGCAATAAGAATATCTCTAAGAATATGCACTTTGTCAATTCAGGGTTCATATACAAAGAAATTTAAAAAAAATTGTACTTCTAGAATATTTTGTATATATTTGCATTTTGTTTAAGTCAGAATATTACACAACATTAATAACAATTTTTACAATGCTTAGCAATGAAGAATGGTAAATCAGAAAGATCAAGTTGGAAGGTAGACAGATGCTTATGCATATATTAAATAAGAGCAGTGAATGTGGAAGAAAGATGAAATAGGCATGAAGTTTTAAAGTTACCTGAAGTTATACTGGACAGCAAGTGGATGATATATATATTTTGAAAATAAATTAGATAGAAGGTATATATGACAGAACATTTTGTGCTTCAGACTGGTCACGTGCATGTGCAATGGAGTTGCGCCAGTAATTAACAGGAATTTTCATGTTACTAAGCTACATAAACCAACAGCTGTTCACCAAGACATCTACAGTGGTTCCTACCTGAATTTAAACATAAAATAAAGTGTTAGTCTAGTTTAATCTAGTTTTTCATTCTTTCTAAAATCAATGGTGATAAGATCTTTTTTAAGATCCTCGTATCTTTTAAGTTTATGTTTGCCTGTGGAAAATCACCCCTTTATTGACCACAAAGAGCGATGAAGATTTGGTCAAGTGGCTCCAGTGAAGTGATCTATTCAAATAAAAGCAAATTAACTGGGAAAAGCTATTAAAAATGGAAAATAAAATGTAAAAATCAAAGACTAGTAATTATAACTTTATGTAATAAATAATGGAAGAAGAAGAAAATGGTACAGAGTGATTGTGGTTTAATACATGTACATTTTTTATACATGTTATAATTATGGGGTTTTTTAAGTGTTTATTTAAACGTGATGTTTTTAAGTAAGTGTCTAAGAAATACCTTATTGCAAATATTGCACAATTATGTTGCTAGTGCATATGCAGTTCCTGTTATACTTTCAGTATAAGATACATATTTGAAAGTGTGTTTCTTGTTGTATGTTTTTATATTGGCAGTCAAATAATCTTTTCAAGTGTCTCATCATGTTTCCTTCCTTTCTGTTCTCATTCTGCAAGAGTCTGAACTGATCTACTGAGATTAAAAGGAATTTTTCCACTTGTTTCAAAGTAATTTGAATCAATGCCATACATCTCCTTTCTCTTGGAAAAATTAATCACAAAAATTTATTGCATGGGTGACAATATATTCACTTGAATACGAGATATCAAAATAAACTTTCTACTTTATATTTTTTTAATAAAATTTATTTTTCACAAACAATGATTAATAAACTACTGATAATTTCTGCAAATAAAAAAACAGGAGATAAAATATCTAGTGATCTGATAACCATTTTAGATAGCCATCTTAAACACTTGTGCTCCAGTCTATTTAGAAATTCATATCTGTAATTACTTATCAATAAATATTGCTAATGTTGTTTATAGTAGAAAATGAAAATTAAGTTTGCCTGCAAAAGAGAAAGCCAGTTTACTCATCTATTTCTTTGTGTTGTAAAATTGTGTGACAATATTAAAAACATAAAGAGTCAATGTTTTCCTCTCATTGTTTTGAAATATGCATGTATAATCCTTATAAATACCAAGAATAAGGACTTTCAATCAAGCAAACAATGGCTGCCCATGTAAATTAATAATGATGAATTCAGTGGGAATTACTCTAAGAAGCCTGAGATTTACTTTGTGTAAAATTTTGAGAAAGTTCTCTTTGATTCATACCATAAGCTAGAAAAAAATGGAAAACATATTACTCTTGTAGTATATTACAGAACAATCAGAGCATATTTTTGTTTTGTTTTATTTCTTTTGTGGGGATGTTTTTGTTTTCTTTTGGCTTTTGTATATTTTTTTCCTTTGTTCTGGCAAATAAATAACTGTCTGTACCACTCCAGAAACTCATCAGCAATTAAATGCATATGAGTAATTTCTTTAGTAAGAAGGAATATCTCCATCTGAAGAGCAAACATTGATTTCTTGAGGATCTCTTCTTAATATGGAAGGTTTAAAACTTCCCTATTCTTTGTAAAGACCATGGCATCCCAAAGTCACCAAATATTAGATATAAATAGAAATGCTTCTCAAGAATGAAAATCAAATTTATTCTCAATGTTAACATATTAATCAGCAGAGAATTTGAAAAAAATAACTGCTTATATGGAATAGAAATTTATTATATGGAAGAGTCTCATTAGAGAGTCCAGGATCAGCTTATTTATCAGCTTTTTTTTTTTCTTTTCTTCTTTTAACATAGGAAAGTATTTTAATACCTTATTGAACTTGTTTTAGGTTTAAACTTGGATTATGGATTATGGGTATTATAAAGTGGGTGACCATTTTTAGCCATTAGTACATAGGATTTAGGGCAAATTGCTATTGTGAAATAAAATGTGAAGGGACTTAAAAGATTTTGTTAAATCTTGAGTACAATCCAGAAGATTAGAAATATTACTTTGTCTTTGTTTAGCAGAGCCATGTAAAATTTAGTAATCACCCAGAATTTTTTGTAGATTTCAGATTATTTGGATACTGTAATATCAATTTACTTGAGTCTTTACATAAAAACATTAATGCAATAAAACATATAACAAGGTTTTTTTTTTGTTAGTTTTAATAACTCTTCTAGCAATTATATTAACTCATTTCATTTATTTTTCAAGGTAACAAATGACCTCTGTAAAGTTAAAACTTATGAAATACGTTATTTAACAGAAGTTTATTCTCACATTCTTAAAATCATAAATAAACTTAATTACACAGCTCTCTCAGATTAAAGTAGATTCTAGAGAGGCCAATGTTTGTCCATAGTTAAAGTATTGATGCTATTACCAATTTTTACTTTACAAGAAATGTAGATAACAATGGATAATTCCCTTCATCATCTTTAACTTTATCATACCATAGGTCTGCAAGAAATAACTTTATTCTGATTATATGTAATCAGCTGTAAAGGAAATTCATGAGATAGGATGTTCTTAAAAATTATGAAGACTGTTCAATAAAAATGTTTTTGATTCATGTTGAATCTGAACTTTCATGGCATATTTTGCAGAGAATTGTTGTTTAAAGAAAAATATGTTTAAATGATATACTTAGATTTACTTTTTTTTTTCAAGCGACATATTATTATAAAATTGATGCACTGCTCATTTATTTATTATTTTCCTAGTGATTACAGATTGGTATGCATCAATTAGACAGTTCTTCAAAGACAAAGAAATTCCATGTTTCTCATATTTCCTAGCTCCTTCTCCATATAGGCAAAACAAGATGGTTTCAAGATAGTTGCTATTTATCCAATTTTTGGGGAGCAGAAATCTAGAACAGACAATACACTGAGAAGAAACTACCAAACAGGAGATTATAACTTTTCTACTTTATTTCTGAAACCTTTCCCAGTAACAGTTACTCCTGCTGTGCTCAGAATAATCTTGAGAATAAAAGAGATCTGTGTGATTCTAAAATACTATCTCTTCTATTCCCATACTGATAAAAAAAAAAAAAAATAATTGAACTGTATTTTAGGAGTCTATCAAAAGCTTGTATAAAGTTAATTATAATTTAACTGACAAAGTCTAAAGAAGGAGAATGTAGAATTGATATCTCTAAACAGAATGACAATTAATTTGAATGTAAAATGTAGCAAATACTGCCTTAACATCTATTTTATTCTAGTCTCTGGATGGCTTGAAGATGAAAAAAGAAAATCCTGTTGCTTGCACTGGAAAATTTGTACCCCACAGACAGAAATCTCTTTTAATTTGTCAATACAGCATATACTTTATTTGCAAGTTAAAGGTTATGAGACAATGCAGACCAGAATTTCTCATCAGAGAAATGTACAGTCATCTTCAAACAAATAAATTAACAGTGGAAAACACATAGACAGAGACAGAAGATAATCAGTGAATAGAGAGAGTTAAGATTTAGACTATTAAAAAATGTTGAAGATGTTTGATTAAGTAGAGCAGAATGACTGAAATATGAGATACAAAAAACTGAAAGGACAAAACAAAACAAAACAAACAAAAACAAAAAAGTAAAAAATAACAAAGGGAAAGAAAGAAAAAAAAACAACAAAAGGAATGAAGGAATAATGACCTAAGAAGAAGAATAATTGAGGATGTTTTTAAAGAGACAGCTTGTATTACAGTTTTAAAAGTGATGAGGGGCATTTATACAGTGAAAGTAAGAGGGAGGCCTATTAGCAATTCCTATAAACTTTTATTTTTAAAATTTAAAAAGATTATGACAGTAGGACTGCACGATGAAAGAAAACTGTCATAATCTTTCTATCAGCAACACAGATAAGCCTGAAGAACACCACTTCTAAGTGTGATGCCTGCTAGGAAAAAGCTCTCAAGTCATTCTGAGTATGAAGAATTCCATAAGGATGGAGCTGATACTTCGTTAGGCTTTATCCATGCACATTTTATTACTACTAATGAGGATTCTGAAGATGAAAGAACTGTAGGGGGAGTGAAAGTAAGCTTGTGGTCAAGGCTTTCAGGGGGATAAAGAAGATTCATGATCAATTTCTTACACCAAATAATCCCTCTTGGTCTGCCAACACCCCTTGCCTCTGCAATATGAAGGTAAAAATAATGATTATATAACTCCAGAATATATTATATACTATAATTTAAAAATATATTGTCAAATTAGATAATTTACCAATGAATAATGTAGATGAATTTGCAAAGAAGGAACTCCTACTGTTCATATATTAATGGACATGACAAAAAGTCATAATCATGGGAGATACTCGTTAGAAATTTAATAAAGCTTTCTCAATGTGTAGAGATTAAACTTCTGAATATTTCAACCAGGAGTGTAGGGAATCCCTTTCCTTGGAAAGTTTAATATAAAATCATTTTCTCTCAGGAGCAACTGAAGTGCACTCAGTTTTATCTTAGTTTGGGCTAGACTACTTTCCATGATTATCCACCTATGCTCACCATTATCATCCTTCCTTTTCATATCTAATCAAAGAAATCTAAGAGATTTTGAAGTCTTAACAAAAAAATAAAAAATAGAAAAATAAGAACAAAACACTTCTAGAAAGAATTCAATGAACAGTACAAATGTCGGGTTTTGGGTCAGCCTGACAAAATGGTGTATGACATGGAAATTTGTATGAAGAAAAGGTATGCAAATGAATTACTTCATGTAGAAAAAAATTGCACTGATATTCATCAATTCTTGCTGAATGTTTATGGAGACCAAATAGTGGATGTTTTCATAGTGAGGTTGTGGGTGGTGGATTTCAGTAATGATGTCACAGCAGCTGTGAAACACTGGGACACTTCCACTGCTGCAGGTTTTTGTAAGTGCGACATACGTGCCCTTGTTCGTGTCTGGTAAAAGAAGTGCTTTATAGCTGAGAATTTGCACTATCAAGTAGTGTAACTATGTTTTTCGTATCTGTTGTAGTTTCCATGGGAATGCATAGGAAGCATTATATTTGGAAAGACCTATGTTATCTGCACAGGCAGGAAAAGAACTATTCAGTTGTGATATTGAACAAAAAGACATCCATAGACAAGTAACTTCAAGAAGTCCAAATGAAATAATAACATATTTATCTTGACTGCTGTTTGGAAATTCTACTCAGAAGAGGAGGAAGGAACCATTAGAAGCAGAACAATATAAAATATGCTCTTTTACAGTTCAGTGGAGAAGTCAGGGCCTCCTACTGATTATTCAGTGGGTAATAATATAGAATACATGGCTATTAAACTTGAACTCTTCACGAGATAGAGATCCTGTGTATTTTTAGCTTGTTCTGTTATAAACAAATTCATTGAACTGTTCAACTGGAGTCATTCAATTGGTAAATTAATGAAAACTTTTATACGCTGAACCCAAGAGACTTTATAAGCTCTTTAATGATCATAAAAATATGAGATGAAATAGGTCAAAGATACTTCATAGCACTATGCTGAATATCCTGGAAATAAAGAATACCAAAACTGAAACACAGGTATGTGTCTCTTATAAGAGTTTAAAGGACTTGTGCCTTAGTTTCAGTTGGGACAGAGTTGTTTTTCTTCATAGTGTCTGATATAATACTATGTTTTTGGCTTTCAGAGAAAAACAATGTTGATAACACACCCAATGTGTGAACCCTTGGATCATTTCTATGGTTCTTCTCTAGACGTGCTCCAACAAGTCCAAGTCTCTTCTCTACTGAGTACTCCACATCTGGATGCAGTACTCCAGGTGAGGCCTCAGTAGGGCAGAGTACAGGGGCAGGATCACCTCTCTCAACCTGCTAGCCATGCTTCTTTTCAAGCAGCTCAGAATACAGTCAGCTTTCTTGGCTGCGAGGGCACTTTGCTGGCTCATCTCCAGCTTTCCATCCACCAGTACACCAGGTCTTTTTCAGCAGGGCTGCACTCAGTCTTTTTACCCCCTACTTGTATTGTTGTGAGGGTGGCCTTGACTCAATGGCTTTTTTCATGTCTTACATTTGTTTAACTGATGGCAACATTCAAAAGTAAATAAGCATTAAGCATTACTAAAACTGTACTGAAACTGTAATTTGGATTGTGGGGCAATGGAATTTAAGTCTGCAGTACTTTACTGATATTTTAAAAGTTAACTTCTTTAAATTTAAAATTGGTAATAGAAAATTCTTTTTCTATTACTATTGATAATGTAATTTAAAGGAATATGCTACACTACTAGTCTTAGCTCATTATTGCAAAATAATTGGACTGAAGATTGTTTTATATTTACCTTACTTAATTTAGTTTTGTTGTCTGATTGTATGGTATCCTTTAATTTGGTCAAAAAACCTTATTCATCCTTAAGGAAATATATAAGTGCATTTCTCCACTATTAAGAACTAGTCAAATATATCTCCATTACTATTTCCTCCAGAGAGAAACAAGCAGATTTCACTTTGATTCCAGGTTTTCTATGAAAGATCACATTAATTATAGGATTCTTGGCATTGTGTTTATATTGTTATTTGTCTCAATTGAAGCATATTGTTAAGTACTACAGATGCATTAGATTTATTCTCAAAATTTATTTAACTTCTTACTATGCAACTGAAATATGTCTTTTTTTTATTTAAAAATAAAGATGTGGGTACACTTCTTCGTGTTAAAGTAATAGTGTTGAAGAATCTATAATTATTAAAGGAAAGAAGAGGAGGAAAAGGGAAGGGAAGGGAAGGGAAGGGAAGGGAAGGGAAGGGAAGGGAAGGGAAGGGAAGGGAAGGGAAGGGAAGGGAAGGGAAGGGAAGGGAAGGGAAGGGAAGGGAAGGGAAGGGAAGGGAAGGGAAGGGAAGGGAAGGGAAGGGAAGGGAAGGGAAGGGAAGGGAAGGGAAGGGAAGGGAAGGGAAGGGAAGGGAAGGGAAGGGAAGGGAAGGGAAGGGAAGGGAAGGGAAGGGAAGGGAAGGGAAGGGAAGGGAAGGGAAGGGAAGGGAAGGGAAGGGAAGGGAAGGGAAGGGAAGGGAAGGGAAGGGAAGGGAAGGGAAGGGAAGGGAAGGGAAGGGAAGGGAAGGGAAGGGAAGGGAAGGGAAGGGAAGGGAAGGGAAGGGAAGGGAAGGGAAGGGAAGGGAAGGGGAAGGGGAAGGGGAAGGGGAAGGGGAAGGGGAAGGGGAAGGGGAAGGGAAAAAGAAGAAATACAAATAAGTTGCATGGTGACGAGAAAGTGTTAGAAGCATACCAATGTTTTAGTTGTTGCTGAATGATGGGAGCAAGACTGGGACAAGGTTCTTCACTGTAAAGAATCACCACCATTATGGCATGGGATAGGGGGTGTGATAGAGCTAGGACAGAGTCTGAATTAGACTCCTGATCCTTCAAGCTGGGTTACATGAGGCTGTGACTAGGAAATTAGAAAATATCAAAAACAACTTTAATGTCCCTTGGAAATATGTTGAAAGGAATCAGAGGATATTTAGTATTCTCCTCAGTGCTCCTTGTTGGAGGCTGAAAATCAGGCAGAAGGATGAGAACAGGACCAGGACCAGTTGATCTGTGCGTCTGGTGTTGCACTCAAGGCTTTGGGTTCTATGCTCTAGGACAGATATTCGATAGATCAGGCATATTGGTCTTGGATGGGATACATCTGACCAGGAGTAAGAATATACTGCTTCCTGAAAAAATTAAGTCCCTCAAAAGCTGCTAAACCTTTTACCTACAATAATATACTGTCGGTGAAATATCATTTGTCTTGTGCCTTGGATATTTGACTTAAACCAATTCCCTCTTGCTCTTTCAGTAATCTGGTACAACAATGAAAATGACAAGAAATACTAACACAAAGGACTTACTCAGTTCTGATTTCATATAATGTAGTTTGTGACTACTTCATTACCTCTGATTCTCTGTGGTAAAGGATGGAATGCTGAAGAACGGAAGATTTTTTAAAATGGTGATATAATGAAATGCTAGCCATGGTTACTTTTGGTATTGATCAAATGTGTATAACATTATAATTTATTTCAGTGAGGAGGTTCTGCTATCTTTCATTTCTCTCAATGCGTCTGATTTTTTTCTCTTCATGTCTTTCTTGGTTTAATAAATGCTATGTCAAAACACTTTAGTAGACTGTAAAAAAATATATTTACAGACTTCTGAATGCCAACAATGTTATTGTAATTATCACAGAAGTCACAAACAGTATTTAAAAAAATAATTCTTATTTAAGGATTTACTATTTAAATTGTGCACTTGAGAGGCATGATCAAGCAACTGCATAACAGAGTCAAGGGAAGCAGAAAAAATACTTCGTTGGGCAGGACAATTAATATATCTTTTTTTTTTTTACTTTGGAGTTCTGCTTGCTACTTAAAATTGTGAGTGAGGGCAGAGATGAAGTTCAATATAATAAAGCTTATTAAAAATTTTCAAGATCACTTTCAAAGCAACAAAATACAAAATGTTTAATACAAACTGATGCAATGCTGTCAAATGAGTTATGCAATCCGTGAGTCAGCAGTGCTCAACAATTGTATTTGGATTAAATAGTTAAGTACCCAGTATGAAATAAACATTCAGTTTAAGTTATCTGTGCAGAAACAAATTACAAAAGGATGACTCATAGATTCCAGAAATTCACTGTACTAGATTCTGTATGGAGTATAGCAGATATGAAGAGATTTCATCCAAAGAAAACTCACACAAAAGACATTTGATTACTTATAGAAACTTCTCATATATATATTTGTGCAGGTGAGTCATAATAATATCCCTTTAGAAAGTGGATAAAAACAATCATGTTTAGTAAATCTCAATCAAAGAGACATGGGAAAGTTCATGTAATTTGTCCACAATAGTTTGAAAGACAGTCCTTCTGACTTTTAAAGTAATCTCACTCAAAGTGATTTACAATATGATTCCCCAGAATTAACATGTATATGAGGAAATATTGCTGAAAATTCTTGTTGTAAGAATATTCGTCTTTAAAGTGTAATTCAAATTACCATCTATAGTACTTTATATTTAATCTAGTAAAAAAATTTTCTCAGAACTTTCCCCCTTCCATACAAAGGTAATGATTTCAATTTCCCTTCTAGCACTTCCAATCTTAAGAATTGAGAGTAAAGTAACCAATGGAAAAACAAAACCATTTCTGAACTACTTGTTGTATGACAGGAAATTTCAAGAAGGAATCCACAGAATCATAGGATCATCAAGCTGGTGAGGCCTCATGTGGAATATTGTGTCCAGTTTCTGGGCTTCATGGTAGAAAAAAAAAAGGGATCTCCTCATAACAACCCAGTGGAGGGCTACAGAGGTGTTCAAGGACGTGGAACACCTCCCATATGAGGAAAAAGTTGAAAGTCCTGGGTCTGTTCAGTCTTGAAAAAAGAAGACTCGGGGGATGTCATCCATGTCTATAAATATCTAAGGCGTGGGAGGCAAAGTGACAAAGCTGGACTCTTCTATGCAGTGTGTGGTGATGCACAGGAAGTTCTGCACAAATGTGATTGGGAACTTCTTCACAGTGAGGGTGGTGGAGCACTGGAACAGGTTGCCAGAGAGGTTGTGGAACCTCCTTCTCTGGAGATGTTCGAGACCCACCTGGATGCCTACCTGTGCAACCTGATTTAGGGAGCCTGCTTTGTCAGGGAAGTAGGACAAGAAGATCTAAAGAGGTCCCTTCAAACCCTTACAGTTCTGTGATTCTGTGAAGTCCAACTGTCCACCTACCACCAATATTACCCCACTAAAATATGTCCCTTAGTACAACATCCACACATTTCTTGAACATCTTCAGGGGCAATGATTCTACTACCTGCTACTTGCAAGGAGAGAAGAGGCTGACCTCCACCTCTCCACAATCTCCTTTCAGGTAGTTGTAGAGAGCTATAAGGTCTGCCCTGAGACTCCTCTTCTCTGGACTAATCAGTCCCAGTTTCCTCAGCTGCTCCTCATAATGCTTCAGATCCATCACCAGCTTGGTTACTATTCCCTGGACCTGCTCCAGGACTTTAATATCTTTCTTGTAGTGTGGAGACCAAATGTGAACACAGTTCTCAAGGTGTGTGTGACCTCACCAGAGCTGAGTATAGGGGGATGATCATTTCCCTGCTTCCTCTGGCTGAATTATTTCTGATACAAGCAAACCTTCCATTGGCCTTCTTGGCTGCCTGGGCCACTGCTGGCTTATGTTTAGACAAGTGTCAACCAACAACCTCAGCTCTGCTTTCTCCAATCACTCTGTACCAAGCCTGAAGCATTGCCTGGGGTTGTTTTGTCCAAACTGTAGGACTTGGCACTCGGTCTTGTTGAACTTGATTATTCCTGTGGTGCATATTTTCTTCATTATTTTCCATTGATTTCCTTGGGTGCTAAGTGTATATCAAAGAACATTTTCATGATTTGATATTAATCAGAGCCTCTCAGTCTTGACTCCCTCCTCAGTCATTTACAGTTGAAAATTAAAATTGATATCCTTGTTTCCAAGTTCCCTAGCTTTTCCAGCTCACAACACAGTTTCAAAGTTATAGTAACTTTGAAACTGTGTATAAAGTATAACTGTTATAGTATTGTCAGATCACTTAATTTTTTCTTAAAGCAACAGTTAGATGAGGAGAACCTCTCTGCAGCAAAGTCTCCTCCCCTGGTTTAGACATCATAAAATCATTATGATCTAATTTGTGCTTACTTTTTGGGGTCAAACTGTTGGGTATGGTCTGTTACTCCACTACTGAAATCTGAATCTGAAAGGTTCTGCATTTATCAGGACATAGGGTAAGCTAGGTATCACAAAGACTGAAGTCAAGCTCATATGAAAGTATCAAAATGTGTTGTTAAGTGCTGTGAAAACCCTAACCCTAACTTAGGGAATATTGTTGCAAGAGTAGAATATCTCTTAGTTATTAAATTAAAGTTCTGGAGCAGATGAAATGCACTAGGGGAGACACTGAAAATTTCTGGACTGATAACAGAGGGAAGGAGATAAAAAAATGAGAGTTAAATGAATGTCATGGAAGAACAAAAACTAACAGTTATTAAAAATTGAAATGGCCCAAAGCAGTGATAATGGGAATCACTTTTTCTGTAACAAAAGAAACAACTTTTGAAATTCACTTTTGTAAGACATTAGATTGCTATCACTTGTAAAGCTCATAAAATAAAATTTTGATGCTGTATACTTCCTAATAGATAGCAACCCAAGCAAAACACCATATCAGAACAAATATCCACAGTGTTTACAAGCAAAAACTAAAGTATCATTAAAAAAAAAAAAAAGTGTTGCTAGAACGTATTTTCATAGTTCAGACTTCAGGTAAAAGGAGATGACATATATGCTTACAATGAAGTTAATTCAGAGGGTTTTTTCTTTTGATTGCTTTATAAAAAATCACTTTTTTAGGTAAATGTAATAGGAAAATTTACAAACAGTCAAAGTCGGCGGGACTTTTGTCATTGTCCTTTCTTGAGGCAGACTTCCACCTTCACTGTTATCATGGAAGTCTTTCATGAAAATTAAATCAAAATGGTAATGAAAGATCAAAAATGTACTGCAACAAAGGGAGTCCTTTTCTATTTTCTGTAAGTTTTTTAGATATTAGATTTTCATTAAAATGTTTTGTTTTATCTATTTGACAGATTTGGGGTACTATTAACTTTAAGATAGATGGAATGACCATTACATTCCAGTAACATTTATGATAATCTGTTTGTGTATTTGTTTTTTAAATTATGAATAGACCTGTCATGTACATAGTCATGCTATATAGTAACATTCAACTAAACATAGATATCATACTTATCTATCTACTTAGATATCTGATGTTAGGCAGTTAAATATTCTTAATTGAGTTTAATACTTTCTTTATGAGCTTTAGTTTGATGTGCCAAAAGAGCCAGGCAAAGACTGTTTTCATACACAGGGAAGTGAAAGTATCAACCATACGTATGTTGTTTTTTTTTGTTTTTGTTTTAATTAATCTTTACAGTACAAGAACTCTAGATTTTAAAACATTTTTAAGGATAAGGAAGATAATAATCAACTAGTAAATAAATTAGTTAGATTAATCAAATCCATGAAATGGAGCCACCTGTAATGAGATCCGAGGTTTTAGGGATGTTGAATAATCTATTTGATTACTCCAGCATATCAGTCACCATTAGTCTCTCCTGTGATGAAGAAACAGCAAATCTATGCTAGTTCTCATGTGGTGAAAGATCAGCTGAACTAATTTAGAGATCAGGAAAGTATTTTGTCAGGTTCTTTTGTAGAGAGAAAGGAAAAAGGGATGAAATATTCTTATAGAATTCTTACAACACTTCTTTCTAGATAAAAATAATTAAAAAATAGCAGGTTCTGATCTATTAAAAGTAATATAAAAAGAACTTTTTTTACGAATTTTAAAGGGGATATTCCACTTCAAAGTGCTGTAATAGCATGACCTGTCTAAGAGCCTATTAATTGCAAGAGGTATAAGACTCCATTTATTATTGCTACATAGACCTAATAAACTTGAATCCGGCTTCTCCATTCTCACCAAATTAAACAAATTAAATTGGTTACTGGTATCAAATGAACATCCAGTGAAATCAGAGGTAAAGCCATTACTTTAAAAAAGCCTTTATTTTATTAAACATTTTTTGATGTACTTGAGCTCCTGACAAGTTATTGACACGTTTCACACTCAAACAGAATTTAAAGCTGTGCTTAAGTACATAGTCTTCTTAAGATTTTCAATGGATGTGTCAGACTTGCAGCCTTCAGTCTTAGCACACTCACGATTGGATGAGTAGGAAAGATGTTTTATCAATAACTGAAATACTAATCATGAGGGATGGAGGTTTGATATGACCCTAGTAACAAAAAAAGAGGAAAACTTTGACCATATGATAAATCTGTTTTTTTCCTGTGATGAATCTTTTCTATAATATGAGAAAGTGTGGGAATACAAAAAAGATTGTTTAGAGGAGAAGCTCTGGAGCAAGATAAACATCACAAGAAAGGAAGGCTGAGAACTCCAGAAGAAGAAAAATAAATTCAAATGAGCTGCATGATGGACACATAATGATGACCCTTATTGGAGGAAGAACACATGGCTTGGAACGATTCATGACCCCGATTGCATAAGCATGCGTGGTTAAGAAGTGCTTGTTGGAATGTTTTGTTTTTGGAAAGTTAAAAGAGAAATCTTGTGAATGTATATAAAGGATGCTAAAACCTGTTATAAATGATTTGAATTGTTCACTTCTGAGTCTGTGCCTCAGATGCTGCAAAAAGTCCAAAATATTTTGGAAATTTCATCAGGAACTCTTTTTATTTTAATTAAGTGCAATAGGACAAGACCATCATAATTTTTTAGAATAAGAATCTTAAATACAGAATGATTCTGGCATAGAGATGTTGCATACTACAGAGCACATAAATACCGAACATATAAACTTAATGAGGAAATAAAAAAAGATCTCTTACTGGCTGAGGAAAAAAATAAAAGGTGAAATAAAATAATTATCGAAGATATAAAGTCACTTGCTGGAACTGTAAAGAAGCATACAATTCCACATGGTGTAGTCATTCAACAAGTAATTAAATATTTTAGAAGAACGTGTATGTTTACATGTTCATTCATGTAAATACAAGCTACTCAGTTTTGCCTTGAGTGAATACTTCTGAATGAAGAATCCAATAACATAAAGCAGTCTTGTTATGGAAACCAAAAGGAGCTAAATCCTGAATGCATTTCAATGTTTGAAACTTGTAATAGGCTGGGACTTTGGGATGTTACGGGACAGGACCTCCCCGGCTCTGAGATTGATTAATGACACGTGCTTAGGGGTGTAGACGATGATAGATATATGCATATAAGGAGCTGCCGTGCCCTATTAAACACCATTTTCTACTTCTCCATATTGGTGTATATGTGGAAGTGACCCTAGTGTGGAAAATCACTAGCCCTCAGCAGTCCAATCTCCAAGAACAGAGTCAACAGAAACTACATTAAGTTATGAATTAAGAAAAAGTGAATGCTTTTAATGATGAAGATTAGCATGGAAAGAATTTTCCCCCTATAAATTATTATTTTAACATTTATTTTTAAAACCATCCCATTTTTTGCCCCATCCAATCTATAACCTTCTCAAGTTTAATAGTTTTTTACTTTTATTTGGCTGTCATATACTTGTTTCTCGTTTTCCTTGATAAAAAAATTCTTACCATCTGTTTCAGTCAACAATATTTTCATTCTTAAGACATCTTCTCCAACATAATAACTCTTCAATTTCTAAAGTGAATCAGAGTATTTGAAGAATCTTGCCAACAATCACACTGTTAATCTAACCGAATCAGCCTTGATACTTTGCCAATTAAACTGTAAACTTGAAAGAAAATTAGAAATAGTATTTGCTTTGTTACAAAATTCAGTAAGGTTTACCTAGATAATGAAACAATTTTTTCCATATTTTTGTTGGGGTGAGATTCATAGAATGATACAAAATTCAATTTTGTGTTATATTACATTTATTACATTAATTTTGTAATATTACTGTTGTTATTTTTGAAGTCAGACATTTTTGAGGGGTTTTGTTGTTATTCTTTTAAATCTAAATGGTCTGAGGAATTAAATCAATAAAACATGCATTTTCAGATCTCTGAAAGTATGTCAATATAAAAAAGCTGTTCAGACAATGGAATCCATGTCAAATGATATTGTTGTCTATTTTCTTCTATTTAATTGTTGTTTCTGAAGAATTCATACTCTTTTGTCACTTTCATAGATGCATTAACTTGATACTCTTTCAGCATTTTCAGAACGCAGAAAATATATTTTGTCATAAAATTTTAAGGACTTTAGATAAAAAGAAGTAGAATAGAATAGAAATTCCAAATGTGAATGGAAAGAGTCTTAATGAGTTGTAGTTTTGAGAGATGTTCTGAGGGTAGCTGATTTCATCTGGAAGAAACTAGGAGCACTTAGAGCCTCTCCTGTTACAGCCTCTGTGTAGCATATTTCTTTCACTGAACTTAGAACGGTTTGTCCTGTATGGTACAGTGACTTTTAATTCCTCCATATTCAAAGACCTTTAGTAAGGTTCTGTAGAAGTTTTTCATCAGAATTTTTCTGTAGAGGAAAACTATGTTTTGAAAATGATGATGATGATGATGATTGATGATGATGATGATTGATGATGATGATAAAAATAAAAATAAACAGCCTCTGGATATGAAAATGATTTTTTTCCCCTTAAAAGATGAATGACCCAATCTTGAAGCAACTTTCCCCTCACTCAAAGTGGGAAGGAAGAACTATCTAGGTAGCTGATATTTCTCTGCAAAACCTTCTCATACATTGTACAGCAGAACTGGTACAACAGATATAACTGACTCGATGAAGCAGTATTTCCTCTTTAATCCAGACTTTGGATTCCTCCATAGCTTCTTCTCAATAGGTTCATAAGGAATACATGGAGGCTCTGATTCAGCTTGTAAGAAAGCCATTTGGACTTGAGAAAGTGTAAAAACTCTATAAACATTCCCTGAGAAAAAACTCTACATCTTGTCAAGTTTAGCATACATACTTGCAGTGGGGAAGCCTTGAATAGACCTGTGGAGAAACAACTCAAAGTTTTCTTAATTGTTTATGATAATAAGTGCAGTTGTGTGACAGAGTCGTAGTTCTTTTTATGAGAAAGTGCAGTAGCCCTGACCTGCCTATCACATAATGCCTCAATTTATCTCAAAGATGCAATTTTCTTACATTACTAGAAGCCTTGTACAACATCCTAAGCATTACAGTGTCATACTATTTAATAAATGAATTATAATTATAGTACTTCTACATATACACATAAAGGCTTTTATATATGTAAACAGATGAAAGTAAAAAATAAATAAATCAAAAAATAAATAATAAGCATACAGAGAAGACCTCAATATTGGAATAGGAAAAAATGACAGAAAATATACTTCACCATCATTTGACAGGTATAAATTGGACTTCAATTTCTGTAGTTGGGAAACACGATATCTATACTTCATGTGACAATAAAAGCTTGTGTCCATCACCACTATAATGAGTATTTGCTAAGGTCTCACATCTTTTAAGTCTTATTGTTTTAAGAATACACTGATTTTGTCACAACTATCAAGCAAGAAAACATAATTGCAAGGAACATTGTAAAAATTCAATTGCTGTCAACAGTTTACGGGCTCTTAAAACCATGACATTTGCATTATAGTTTAGGGTTAGGAAACCTTTATTTCTTGTGTTACTAGTTACCTCAATTGTGTGTATCACTAGTCTTTATTATGTTCTTTCTTCTAGTGTTAGACTGACACACACACACACACACACACACACACACACACACAAAAGAATAAAAAAGGATAAAAAGGTACAGCAGATTACGATAAGATACTTTATCCCATGATGAGGATAGCAACAAAGATGAGATTTATGTAGAATGAAATTTGCATTCCAGTCAGTGTCCGTAATGTATAATCAAGTACTGTGTACTGTTAAATGAGTCTGTTGTCTTGCTATAATGAATATCTACATCCATCCTAACAGTTAATGAGGAATAAATGACTTATTATCAATGAATGGCAGTATCTAAATAGCTCTGCAACAAAAACAGAATATTAATATATGTAGCAAAAATAGATCTCAATTGATAATGAACTTACTCAGACTATTAATTATTTTAAAAGCCTCTACTAAGCTTTGCTGTTTCTGGATGGAAGCTTAGCTGGTTCCAAGTGCCCTTTTATGATTCTAGACCGAGTTAAAAAATGACCTGCAGAAATTTTATCTAAGAACTGAGTAGAAAAAGACCTTTATGAAGGGCTGTCATGACACAGTAAGACTTCCTTGAAAGATTAGACCATGGACACCTCTAGCTCAGAATTTTTTTCCAAATACAGATTAGGCCTAATAATATCAGATGAAGAAACAAGTACTGTTTCTGTAGCTGAACATATATTAATCAGTTCAATGGGAAAGATTTTCCTTAATCTTCATCAAACGAGGGTGAGCAGGTACTGAGGTTCTGAGGTACAAAAGCTTATGTATCTTACTTTCTTATTTAAAAAAAAAAATGTTTTCTAGTACAATTGATTGCCACATGAGAATCTAATTATTTTTTTGAGTACTTTTAAGCTGTCTTTCTAAGCGATATCACCTGCAAACCATGAAACCACAGCTACTACAGAAAGTTGACTTGCTGTTCAAGTACTGCTAGCAGTGAGTAAATGAGATGACTGTTATCTATATAGCCTAACAAAATCTGGTTGAAGGTTTAGATGTAGATCTTCATTTATAACTTGTCAACTTTGGCCAAACTCTCAGCTATGATTTGTATATGGGAATCTATTCCCAGAATTGTGTTTGATTCAAAAACAATAACCAAAAATGAAGTCCTCAGGTAGCCTTGCAAAAGCAGCCAAACTTTAAACAAGTTTTGTTTTTACCATCTGATGTCATAAAATCTTCTTTTTTTAATTGTTATTAATATTTGCATTGTCTATTATCACAGAATCACAGAATTGTAGGGGTTGGAAGGGACCTCTAGAGATCTTCTAGTCCAAACCCCCTGCCAGGTTGCACAGGTAGGAATCCAGATGTGTCTTGAATGTCTCCAGAGGAGACTCCACAACCTCTCTGAACAGCCTGTGCCAGTGCTCTGTCACTGTCACTGTGAAGAAGTTCCCGCACACATTTGTGTGGAACTTCCTATGCTTCAGTTTGTGGTCATTTCCCCTTGTCCTATCACCACACACTACAGAGAAGAGTTCAGTCTCATCTATTTGCCTCCCACTCCTTAGATATTTATAGATGTGGATCAGAATCCATCTGAGTCTTCTTTTCTCGAGACTGAACAGACCCAGGTCTCTCAGCCTTTCCTTATAAGAAAGGGGATCCATGACCTCTGTCATCTTTATGGCCCTCTACGGGACTCTTCCCAGGAGATATCAGTCCTTTTTTGAAATGCGGAGCCCAGAGCTGGAAACAGTGCTCCAGGTGAGGCCTCACCAGGGCAGAGTAGAAGGGGAAGATCACCTCGCTCGACCTGATGGCCACACTCTCTTTAATGCGCCCCAGGATTCCATTGACCTTGTTGGCCACCAGGCCACAATGCTGAATCATGGCCAACCTGTCATCCACCAGGACACTCAGGTCCCTCTCCTCAGAGCTTCTCTCAAGGAGGTCATCCCCCAGCCTGTACTAGTGCATGCAGTTATTCCTCCCTAGGTGCAAGACTCTACACTTTCTTTTGTTAAACTTCATCTGATTCCTTTCTGCCCAACTCCCCATCCTGTCCATATCTCGCTGAATGGCAATTCAGCCTTCTGGCATGTCAGCCATTCCTCCCAGCTTTGTATCATCAGCAAACTTGCTGAGGGTGGACTCTATCTCCTCATCAAGGTCAGCAGTCACCTGTGTCAATTCCCTCAGCACACATGGATGCATCACATTGAAGCCCATGGATTTACGTACACTGATGTTGCCTAGATGCTCTCGGACCATCTTCTCCCTCACCAAAGGGGAGCTTTACATTACCCAGATTTTCTCACTTGCTCTCACTTTCCAGCACTCCTGAGGAGGAGTTCCCACAGTGAAAACAGAAGCAAAGAGGGCATTCAGCATCTCTGCCTTCTCTACATCCCCCTATACCAGAACTCCCCCTTTATTTAGTAGGGGATCCATGTTTTCCCTAGCCTTCCTTTTACTGTCAACATACTTAAAAAAATCTTTCTTATTACCCTTTATCTCTTTTGCCACGCCTAATTCCAGGTTGGCTTTGACCTTCCTCACTGCCTCCCTACAGGCCCTGACAACATTCCTATATTCTTCCCAAGTAGTCAGACCCTTTTTCCACATTTCATAGACATTTTTCTTCCCTTTGAGTTTATGCATGAACTCCTTGTTCATCTACACAGGTCTCCTGCCACCCTTAACTGATTTCTTACTCACAGGCTTGCATTGACCCTGAGCTTAGAAAAAGCACTGTTTAAATGCTGACCAGCTCTCACAGGCCCTCTTGCCTTCTAATACCCTAGCCCACAGGACAGCTCCAAGAAGGTCCCTGAAGAGATCAAACTCAGCTTTCCTGAAGTTCAGGGTAGCAATCCTACTTTTGGGTTTGCTTCTTCTACTCAGTATTTTGAACTCCACCATCTTGTGATCACTACATCCCAGTCTGCCCCCAACTTCCACTTCCGTAACAAGCCCATCCCTATTAGTAAGAACGAAGTCCGGTAGCACCCCACTCCTTGTCAGCTCCTCCAACACCTGCATCAGAAATTTATCTTCAGCACGTTGCTGGAATCATCTGGAATGTGTGTGCCTGGCCCTGTTGCTTTCCCTACAAATTTCTGAATACAATGAGAAAAAAGTTTTAAGAAAACTGATTTTGGGATGGAAATTATTTTTCTAGGTATATTGAATAGATTTTTTCCTTTCAACTATATACTATGAAAGTAATATTTACTGATTTTTTTTTTCTAGCAGAAAGTACAAGTTCAGCTGTAATGCTGTAAAAGAAACTATGCAGTACAACAATACAAGGACAACATTAATCTTCGATGAAGATTTGTCAAAGTACACAGATCAGCAGTATGAGTTGCTATTTAACAGTGCTTTGAGCTGAATGTACAGTTATGATCTAAACATATAATATCATGTATATATGTTGCTAATTAATGTGTATTTTGAGTGTTATGACAGACTTGAAAGAAGCAATATCTGAATTTCAGCCAGTGAATATTTCCCCTAACTACATTCCATGAGAGATTTTTAGGTAGTTTTCATAATACAGCTTTATTTCATTTTTCTCCTGATTCAGTGAATCTTTCAAGAAAAGGTAAGATTTAGATGTTTATTGTATCACTCTATTTTTTTTCATGCCTTCATTTCACCTGATATTAATTCCTCTAAATACTATGCTGTTTTAATATTCATACTTACAGATATGATACAAAATATTTCGGATCACTAAGACTGATCTGAAGGCTAAACCAAGTTTATCCCAATCTGTGTGGATTAACTAGAGTTTCAGATGATCTCTGTGTTTAATCTGGTGTTTACTAGGGGGGAAAAGGTAATCTCTGTTACTGACTTTCTATAATCTCTCTAATTATTCTGCATTTCTGTAAAACTTTTTTTTTAAGTTAGGTTGACAAATATAGTTTCACTTTTACTTTTTCCTTTTCTATTAAACCAAGCTATTTTTTCTACTTCATAGAATTTACACGCAATTATCAAACCAGTAATGTGAATTTAAGGGCATCTAGATACCTGCAGTCAAACTATTTATTTGAATAATTTCTGTTACGCTAAAAAAATAATTGATGTGTAAACCCAATAATTTGTTAGTACAACTAAAATTTAAAGATCTAACTGAAAAAAAAATAATAAAATAATCCTGGAATAATAATAATAAAATTTTATATATATATGTATAATACCTAAATGAATAAATAATCACTTTTATTTCAATACTTCTGTATATCATTTTATATTCATGCATTATATATTCATTTATATATTTATAGAAGTTTTAAAAAAAATCTTGCTTCCAGCAACATAGTTCTATCCCTGGTGTTAAGACCATCTTTCTTTTGTCCATCTAGATAAAAGGGCAGGTGACTTTTGTTTGATAGGTTTCAATAATCAGTAATAATTACTACTGATCTGTTTATAGTTTTGGAGACTCCAAAACCAGCTTGTGCCCTGCTCTGTCTCTGACCTGTACTGCTCTGTGCTGTGAACTACTACTAGCAGTGATAATAACACATTGCTTGACTAAGGTATTTTTTTCTACTGAGTTTAAATATCTTACTTCAGGATACTCAGAGACCTCAAAGCTTCTCTAAGAGATGTCATCAACATATGTTTATTTCCTTCTCCCCTATACCTTTTTTTAAAGTTAGAAAAGAAATGCAAAAACTTAAGAGCATTGAGAAATGATTTAAGTTATGTAATAGTTCAGCCAAAGGTTAACCCAATTCTGGTTCAACAGAAACCCCAGTAACAATCTGCTTAGATATATCAGTGCTGCGCCAATCCTCATGAAAAGATTTTTATGACACACTGAGGAGTGAGACATTTGTTATAAAAGAATATGGGCAACCAAATATATTTCACAAAGAAATGAGGCCTTATCAAGATTTTCTCTAAGAACTGTTTATATTGTTCAGAAAATATTCTGCAAAGAAGAAAATTTTCTCCTTAGATAAAACACAAGTGCAAGTACTCTGCATTACAAGTTACCACTGTGACTGAAGCCTTCGACAGTCCCATTTATTTTCTATGTTTCTGCTGTGGTGAGCAGTCCTCTGGTATACTGAGTAAATACAAAGAAATGCATTTGGCATCTATACAATTTTTCATATTTTCTGTAACAAACCCACTATCAATTAAAACATTATTCACTGACAGAGTAAATTCATTTTCTAAATCATTGAAGAGTGGTGTATTAAAACTGGAAAATGATGTCTTGCTTTTATGAAGCTTGAAAGTCATTGAAATATTTTATGAAGAACATTGGTGAACTGACACACACTTGTCTACAAAAGTAAAATCAGTTCTGTATTTTCTGGTGAGGTGGATGAGCAACCTGCTCATCAAAGCCTCCCATCCATATTGTAGACAAAATCGTTACCAATAAAAATCATGAGCTTTACTGCATTATAATACACAATTGTGACTTTTTCATAATAGAAATAGGGGGTACACTGATGATGTTGATAGATAAATAAAAATGATGGATTATGAATCTTGGGTGCATTAAAGGGTGAGAACAGATATAACTTAACAAAAGTCTTACTTTTTAGAGGAAGACAAATAAAGCCATTTTTCTTGAAATGTATTTACTCAGGAGACACCTAAATTTCAGTAAAGTTAACAAGTAAGACATGCTTCCAAGTAGCTATGCTTCTGTATAAAAATATGATTACCTACTCCTTACAGCTGATATTCTGACTTTTAGGTCCAGTAGCCCAAACCCAAAAACCTAAAAAATTAGGCATCAAACAACTGGCCAGCCTGGAAAGAAAAGACCAGCTTTGCTTTATTTTTTAACATGTGTAAATATAGTCTTTAACCCTTCATTTAAAATGAAAATGAATGTATTTCATGTGGAGTTAAATATTTAGTTTTTCAAATTTTTGACTTCTGACACCAGTTTGATGCAGTATCATAGGTAACTATTCAAAATGCACTTTCTTTTTGGTTTAAACTAAGACATTTCTTCATAACTGTAAAGTAAGTCTATGTTTATAAAATCATAACATAGTTATAAGTCAGGAAAACATGTCCAATTGAGTATTTTAAGCCTTTATTTCTTGATCAGAAGCAAATGTTAAATACACCTGTGATGAGACCTTGACTCAACTAGAGCTTTCAGGTAGGACTAATATTTCTGCTTAGATTAAAGCAAACATAACAGCAGCTACATGAAAATCTCATGAAGTCTTGTATGTTTTATTAAGAGATAGAATTTTAAAAAGGATTGTTCTTTAAATGCAAGAGCACTGATAAATTTGATAACAAAATTAAGGGCAAAAATAGATCTTAAGGGAACTTTGCCAGTGCTTTCTGTCCTTACAGGACTGCTTCTCTACTCTAGCATGACTCTTAACTGGAACTTCCACATGCTGACACATTCACTGACACATTTGAATCCTGTCTAAGTATCTGATTTTACTTATCTAATAGAGATCATAGAAATCTTTGTCCCTTATTTAGGTTTTTAGCTTTTGTGGTTTCTTCCATGTTTATTTTATCCACCAGCAGCCTTGTCCAGCTTGCTTATTGTCATTTGTGCTCAGAGATGGAATAATAAAGCAGTCATATTGCCTGATTCCAAATTACCAGCAGAAAATTGCACAGACTACTCAGAAATTAATTAATTAATTACTATGCATCATATTTAATCTATGTGTATACATGTATTGCAATAGATTTTTGATTGTTTTCAAAATTAAACCTAATGGTGTCTATACCACAAAAAGAAAAAAAATTGTTATGGTAAAAGCAGTCACTTGACCTTCATAGGTGTCATAGTTCTTCCATGATAGAATACTCTGAGTACCTTGTTGAACTTGATTTACTATCAAGAAAATACATTTAATACATAAATTCTTTAAATACATTAAACTTAAATTCTTTAAACAGTTTAAAGTAAATGCTATGAATACCTTGCTCCCTTTACTCTGAAAACTACTGAGTCTCTCTACTGTAAGAATGTCTCAGTTCATTTTCTTGTCAAATATGCCCATTGCGAAGTTTCCTGCTAAATTACTAAATCATAAAATGGTATATATTAACATTTAATTTCTCCAGTCATTAGAGCCTTTATAATTAGTAACATATTCTCAAGTAATCCACAATTATCACCTCTACATTTCTGTTGACTTTCTTCATTACATACAAAAATCAGCAGTAAAGCCAGATTCCTTCGTAGAAGAGTTTTTCATAAGTACATTGATAATAAATAACATGTAAGACAGACAAGTATTATCATTAGAATAGCAGTAATTATGGTTGCTTATTTGCTTGTGTTGCAAGAAATTATAGCTCGATACCAAATATATGACTTGAATAATTGCTGGGAATAGACTATTCACAAACAGGCCACTTATGGAAATATGTAATTAGTTAGGATTTAATTTTATGTCTAAATAGAGCATTCCAGTGAAGATTAAACAGTGTGTCTAATTCACCTGAAGGATATTTTAGATCTTCCTTTATGAACACGTATTGAAGAGTTGTATAGCAAAAATATATTCTACTTTCTCAAAATAAACCTTTATTTCTCAGATCTGCAGATGAAGTCTGAAATATTTTACAATTTAAAATTCTGATTATTTAATTCAAAATACATACATGCGAAGAAACTATTTTTTAATGTAGTTACTCTTTTCACATAATATCTCTTGCTAGATCTTTGTTAGCTGATATTACTATAATAAATTAAAAAAAAAAAAGAAATGAAAAGGGTGTTAATAAAAATGTATTAATACAAAACCAGACAAAACCAACCAACCAACCAACGAAAAACACTACATTCAGTCAATTTAAAATAGGACAGAACTCTTATCCTTATGTAGTTAGGGCTAAAGGAACAGGGTTCACACTGTAAATCAGAGCTTACCTTCAGTGTTGTCAGAAAAGTACATGCTGTGAAACAATGAGATGAATTTCATTTATTTTGTCTGTTGTCTTTACAAAATTCACTGAAGCTCTTTCCATAAATGCTACCTCATTATTTTTTGCTTCACCAGAGAGAATTTTTATGTACTTCACATGAATGCCATCTAGAAATAGGTTGACTTGATTTTTGCATAGAAATTAGGAAAAAAAGACATACCTTTTAAATGTCCAGTGTGTTTGTTTGTTTTTCCCATTAAAATGTTATCACAGTGACTTTTTAATGCTCTAATGTTCCCCAGTATACAGTGAAAAGAAAGTGAAAAAGCACACAAAAAAATCCTACTAAAAGGAAAACAATGTCAGTTTATAGATGAGGAGCTCACATTTCTTCTTGTATGTTTCTATTGCAGTTCTTTTTACTTTAATTCCACCCACTCTTTTCCAGATGGTGTTTATGCATAAAGCACATATCCAATTTGTAATTTCAAATGAAATTAATAATTAATTTCAGTAAGATATAGTTTAAGAGGCATGAAATGTTAATTAAGCTCTCATACAGCACATTAGTTCCTTATAATTTTTCAAATTTACCAAGTTTATTTAAAACAGTATTTCCAAATTTACTAGCTTTGCTTCTGCTGGCTTTTTTTTTTTTTTTTTTTTTTTTATGTCTGTGGTAGTCAGAGGGAGAAGGGTTGTTGTTTTGTTTTGCATAACATCCAGAGGCTGCCTGAAGTTATGGCTTTCAACTATGCCTTCTGCTTCAACATCTTTCAGTTCATCATTAATCCTTAAGCAGTGACCTGAACATAGATAATTATTGCTTAAAAAGTTGTTAATGAAATCTAAGAAATATCTATTTTACCCCCAGACATAATAGTTCCTGGAACAGATGAAGAATCAGATTAATGTAATTCACGTTTATGAATGAAAAACAGATGAAGAGTCTGCTTGCATATGTCCTAACAGGAAATGTCATGCTGTGTGAAAATATTTTGCTATGATAATTGTTAACTATTATGAAAGTATAGAAATGAGTTATGAATGGTATCTGTGTATTAAAATCCACAGCTAATTAAGAACAGGTATAGCTGTATAAAAGTGAAAAAGTTGGTCAGATTTGTCAAGCTGGTGTCAGAAATAGAGTACTGTACCAGGTTCTTCAGCTATTTTAATTTGTCACCAGCACCACAGCACTGAGGAAATCTCCTTAGTCCAGTGGCAGCTTTGTTTGCTACCTGCTGCATGCCATCTGACCTTAAATTTTCAAAGGAATAAACACATTCAGTCTTGTGACTCCTACTAGTATCAAAAGAAATAGCTGCAGATCTGAAAGCCAGTTTTGAAAGTATTTCCCTAGAAACTACTGTATTTTGTAATTTGAATTTGGGTGTATTTTGAAATGCTACACACAAAAATGAATAAAAAATCATTACTGAAACAATAACTTTATTGATGAGACACTATGTATTATGACCTGTTTTTAGGTACAGTTGAGTGAGCAAATACCTGCTTCAGTTACTAGTCCAAATAATTACTCTCAGAAGAAAATATTTACCTTGAATAACTATAATCAGTGGTAATGAGAAATAACCTCCAGAATATCAGTATGGTATATAAACTCTTACACATACCACGGAAAAGTCACTTCATGTTAACCTCAGTCTGTCTGTAAAAAACTATGCATTACTTTCAGGTTTCTGCTTTTTCTCAGCACCAAATCAAACAATTCTCTATAGCCTGTTTTAGCACCAACATCATTGACTCCAGTAAAATTGAGTACAGGAAAGAGCACATAATCCATATACACATAAGAGCTTGTGATACATGAAGATGGGAACAGACAAGTTTTGCCTACACTGCACATAAGAGCTTGTGATACATGAAGATGGGAACAGACAAGTTTTGCCTACACTGCACAGGAGAAAAAGGAAGTTTGACTGTAAAGTATGATGCACTTATTACAGAAATTCAAGACAAATGGAAGCTTAAAGTGCTAAAGGAGGCAGACATTTGATAGTGCAATTTTCAACTGTAGTGCACATCTGTTCTTGAAATATTTCTTATAATAATTTTACATATATATTTGATCAAAAACCAAACAATCCAGAGAGATATGATGCAAGATATTTATAGTTGCTTATATTCAGAAAAAGTGTTTACTTAAATCGATTATAAAAGCATTAAAAATGAAAGGAAGAATTGGTAGGAACAGAATCATTACGAGAATTAAACATTGGTAAGTGATTACAAACTGTTCTGTAGGAATGGGGAGATCCTGATGCCAGGATGAGCACATTAGCCTTTTCCAGGCTAGGCAACTTCAAGTGCCTAAAGATGTAGATTGATCTAGATCCATTTGCCTGCCTTGAGAATTTACTTGAGGCTTTCAGATGACAAGTCTCGCCAGACTGGGCTCCGTTGCTTCTCATAATGAAAAGAGTCAAATCCATGACATGAGACAGCTAAGCACATAGAAGCAGCTATCTCTTTTCCATTATTAGCTTTCCTCCTCAGATCATTGCTGCTGTTTTGTTTCACGCCCATCTCCCCCTTTTCCCCTTCCCTTTTCCTGGGGAGTGGGTCCATGGGTCCCCCTGCCCCAATTGTCATGGAACTGGATCAAACCAGCCCATAAACCATTGACACCTACTTCATGAAATTAAATTAATCTGAGTGAGGCATTTCTTTAAATGTCTAAATACAAGTAAAATCAAATCTTCTTAACTGGAACTATGGTCACCTTTTGTAAGTCATTGGTACATGCTTATAACCAGAATAAAATTAATGGGCTCTGAATGCCACAGAAGGTCACTGCTATCAAACTCTATAGTATGAAAATCAACAGAAATATAAAACCAAAAGATATGCTTAGCTGCCCTTATTATCACCATCTTTAGGATCCAATTTTCAGCAATCAGAGCAAGGTCTTCGTGCCAAATGACAATGCAGTGCTCTGCATCTTTATTGTTCTTTTTGTGTTCAAACTCTTTTCTCCAAGGTACTTTGGTTCTCCTAAGTAAGCTTTTCCAAAAAACACTACCATACTTATATTTTTATTAAAAAAAAAAAAAGAGAATGGAAGACAAGGCAAAAGGAAAGGGAAGACAAGGGTACGGTAGGGTAGGGAAGGGAAGGGAAAAAGGAAGGGAAAAAGGAAGGGAAAAAGGAAGGGAAAAAGGAAAGGAAAAGGGAAAGGAAAAGGGAAGGGAAAAGGGAAGGAGAAAGGGAATGAGAATGAACCTTCAAGTTTGATTTTCATTCTGAAAGTTCATACTTCTGACTTTAAAAGAGTCACAATTTCAGTTTAGGTTGTGTTTTTGTCAGTTCGTGTTATGTTATTCTGGTCTGATATAGCATGATGTGATCAAAGCAAACATGAGTTAATCATACATCTGCATTTACCTCTCTTAATTTGACAGAACTGTTATGAAAACTAAAGATACTTGTGAATTTTTTAAATCTTATTATCTTTAAATGAATAATTATTTGAAATTTTTATAAACTGAGTAAAAAATATTGTTTTATGAAGTGCAAGTTGGCACTTGTTCATGCCTGTGCGTATTTTCTGAGAAGTAATGGAAAAATGGTTTAATTGCATTCACTGTCACATAAATTTTGAAATCAGAAGAGGCTTAACAGTAACATTATCTGTTCTAATATTCTGTAGCTGAAGAAATAGAATCAAGTGTTGCAGACTGAACTAAAGTTATTTGGTTCTTATAGAGTAAGTACTTTAAAATGAAGACTAGGTGCTCATTCTTCCAAGAAACATTCACATTAAATCAAGTAAAGATAGGAAAGGATTGATTTAATACTATAAAAATGATACAGTTACTGAGAGAATTAGAGGATTATGTTTGTCCATTCAAATGCAGATTAATCACATTATTTTTTTTTATTCCACAGGTAGCTATGGGACATATTCTTGCATGTTTTATACAAATAAAGAAAGTAGGAATCTATCTGACTGAGCAGAGGGTAGATAAATCACAAACCAGCACTATTGGCTACACTCATTAGAATACTTTTGAATTTAACTGGTGGAAAAACAGAGCATATTTATTTCCCATGTGCTGCATGTTTCAGGATTGAGTCTTACTTATCACAATTCAAATTAACATGTTTTCTTTGACTGAAGGTGAGATACTATACAAATATTGTGGCTTTTTAAATATTATTTTTTCTTGGGAAGCTCTGTGAATTATATGTATTCACCTGTCTGCACATATACACATATATATTCTTTTCCCTATGCCTTTAAATAAGTGTAAGTATAGCAGTAATAAATTTCATTTGCTGTTCAGTGAAAACAAATCAAAGAATGACATTTACACGCTATTTAATAAAATCACAGTATTCTCTAGTTGGTGACTGTAGGGCAAATGCTAAGTAACAGCCTGAAATGGTGACTGAACACCTGGTTGGAAGGCAGGGCCAACCAAGGGGAGCCCAGATGCATGCAATGTACCTGAGTAACTGGAAAGTGGTGGAGCCAGAATCCACCGCTTCTCAGACCTCATTTAAGGGCTGGCAGTGGGGGTGATGGCATTTCTTGCTAGAGATCTCTGCTTATCTGAGGTCATCTAAAGGTAAGCAGGTCTTTTCCTTTGTTTCTGCATCTGTGGTGGCTGCATTTAGGCTCATTTTCATTTGCTGTAGCTGAAGGCTTTGCCATCCTGCTATTATTGTGGTACTTTCTATCCCATTGTAACATTAGTGATCATTATTTGTAGTACTCTTCCTTGCAGTGTGTAATGACAGGATGAGGGGAAATGGATGCAAATTGAGGCATAGGAAGTTCCGCACAAATATATGTGGGAACTTCTTCACAGTGAAGGTAATGGAGCACTGGGACAGGTTACTTGGAGAGTTTATGGAGTCTCCTTCTCTGGTGACATTCAAGATCCACCTGGACACCTAACTGTGCAACCTGGTCTAGGGAGTCATCTTTAGCAGGGGGGTTGGACTTGGTGATCTCTAGAGGTCTCTTCCACCTCCTACAATTCTGTGATCTTGAAACAGTCAATGCTCTTGGAAAAGTGGGGACTCAATGATGATACACTTATAAATGATCTAGAATGAAGGTAGTTGCTTCAGACACAAGCTGCATTTGTGTAATATGCATCTTGTCATTCAGATATCTGTAGGTTCAATAGCACATCTGAAGAAAATGTCTACATGTATTGAACTTAGTTTTCTCTCTTTTCTCTTTGGTAGTATGTGTATGTTATTCTGCCAAGTTGACCTATGCGCAGAAATAAACAATTACAAATTATACCACAGGTAAGTTTATGTATGGAAAACATAGAGCTGATGCTAAAATATTCTGATCAAAGCATTACTTTCTGAGTGGGCAATAAATCAGTTTGATAAGTTATTGTGTGGACTGTTGATCTGAGAGACCACCTGTAAATATAGATAATAGAGAAGAAGGTTTTGAACAGGCATGGCACTAACTTGCTTTTACATCTCCTCTCTGTGTAGTTCCAGTGTGACATTGCAGAATATGCACAGAAACTGGGTAATATGAATACGTAAATATGCCTTATACACTTTAAGCTCCAGTCTGGCATGTTGATAAAACAGAAAGTTATTACATGCTCTGAAACTGAGCATTAAGCCCTCCACATTAATCCAAACTGCTCCATGTACTGCAGCTTGAAAGATGTTCAATTAAAATTTATTCTGCCTAGTATAAATTACCATTATTACACTGGGAAAGGAATCCTGAAAATATCTGCTAACTTGTTATATATGCACTGCCCTTCCTTTCACCTCACCTCCCAGAGAGTGATTTCAGGAAAATTACCTTTAGTTATTTAAAATTTTGTCATGAGCTTGTTTAAGAAAAACAATGAAGAGCTGAGTAAATGCATAAATTTTTTTAAGAACAAAGTACTGTAGGTTACTGAAGAATAATTTCTGGCAATAGCTGTATTTTGAGCTTGGACTACTTTCATTTCTGAGATGGGAAAGTTTACTTACACACACATGCATGTAAGCATGTTTTATTAGACTGATATTAATTCCTGCAGTCCATTGATTAGTCTTAAACTATACTGAGAACAATTTCATGCAAGTGGCTTTCAGTTCTCAAGTCAGAAAACTATCTAATGTGCTGCTTTGATGACAAAAGAAGTTATAGTTACAGACCTTTTCACTTTTTTAAATAGGATCACTAGTCCACAGAGTTTAAATAATATTATCTCCTTAGACAAGAAAGGATACATATAAATATTTAAATTATAGTGTAATAAAAAACAATTGCTTCTTAACATTAGATATTTGCTAAAATGTCATATTAATCATAATGGTAGTTTAATTTTCCTGCTGAAACAGTTTAGGCACATTTGATACTGTTAGTTTGGAAAATGAGTAAAACCAGTTAAGTGTCCCTAAATTTTTATTTCTATCAAAATTTTTCTGTAACACCTGCATTTCCAAACTTGAAATGATCTTAAAAACTTGTCCAGCAGATATACTGATAATTCCACTTGCATTCTTTTGCATTTAATGGCTAGTGTACACCAGCCAACCTTTGTCAAGATATGTCTCCTGGAACACTTGTACAGCTGAGGACAGAATGTTAGAATCAACGCAATTAAAAACTCAATGGCATTTTCAGCTCCTCTACTCCCCCAAACTCCTAGTAGCAGTAGATTTCATAAAAGTGAAGGAAGGCAGCAAATTCTTGTGCACTGCACAGAATCCTCCATGTTTCATGAGAACCTATGAGGCCTTAAAGGATCTTCAGGATAGTTTTTCATTCTCCAGTATCTGTGGTCTTTCCAGTGCAGCCTGAGAAGCTCCTGCTGGGGAAAGCCTTAGTGGATAGCATCCAGACACTAGACACCTGAGCATCTGGCTAGTGAAGTGCTCATTTCTGAGGATTGAGACCCCAATGGATGCACTGCAAGAAAGCTCTAGCTCAGAGCCTGTTTTGTCTTTGCAGTGAATCTCCAGTAATCTCCGCAATTGAGAGGTGTACTTTACTTTCTATTTGAAGGAGTCACATTGAACCAGACAAGATTACACACAAAGCAAACGAAATGAGGACAGAAAAAACTTCAAGGACTGGTTCTTAATGCCAGCCATTCCACCTGACAGATCCACACCTTTTGTGCCACTTTTGTTTCTCTTAAAGGCATAGCTTGAAAACTTTTAAGCGTTTTAGGAAATTCAGAGTTGCAGACATGCAACTTGAAAGTTATTTTAATGCTAATTTGTATGTGCTTTTATATACAATCATTTTGAAACAGAAGAGCAAAGCAGTATAGATAGCCTGTAATCACTTTTCAGGCAGGCACAGGTTTGGTATTGGTATGTTTTTTTTTCAGTTTGGTAGTCTGACTTCAGACTAATTGAAATGATGTTTGTTAATTAAACATTTTAAACAAATCGCAAATTACAGAAATCATTCTTTTAATGGAAAACAGTAGTTTTATGTCTTGGTTATATATGAGTGCTTGCTGAATGTGATTCTCCAGCTGACTTCCTATCACCTTGATGCATTTAGAGCCATTCATGCTAATCACAATTATTCCTTCAAGAAAATCTCACTAATGCAAGTTCCTACGAAGTATATATTGAAAAACAAACAAAACCACCATAAACGTATTCACTTGCCTTTTATATCTGCCAATCTGAGATTATTTGTTAGTTTACAGTTTAATTACATTGAAGATTTATTCGCAAGAATCATATTAGTAACTAAAAGAGGAAAAAGTAAGAGAACTTGCATCAAATTTTGCAAAATATGTAGTTCTAATTTTTCAGGCCAGATTTTGTTAGCTAGCAGTACCTGATTCACAAGATGTTCAGAGCAATAAGGAATCATACTGCAATAATTTCTTCAGTAGGTGCACATCACCTAACAGACATAGGAGCTGGACCATGAACAATCCTAAAGTGTGGGTTTCAGAAATTGCAGACTGAAAATCTAGATTCTTTCATACAAAAAAAAATAACATTTCTTGTGGTGCCAGTACTTATTAAGATCATTTCTTCCTAATAAAGAATAGAACTGGAAATTAGTGGATTAAAACTGTAAAATAATGGAAGTCTTGCACCCAGGGAGGAGTAACTGCATGCACTGGTATAGGTTGGGCGGTGACCTGCTGAAGAGGAGATCTGAGGAGAGGGACCTGTTTGTTCTGGTGGATGACAGGTTGGCCGTGAGCCAGCAGTGTGCCTTGGTGGCCAAGAAGGCCGATGGCAGCCTAGGCACATGAAAAAGAGCAGGTTGATGAATGTGATCCTCCCCCTCTACTCTGCCCTGGTGAGGCCTCACCAGGAGTATTGTATCCAGTTCTGGGCTTCCCAGTACACAGAAAGGCAGGGCTCTCTTTGAAAGAGTCCAGCAGAGGGCCACAAAGACGATAAAGGGTGTGAAACACCTCTCTTATGGGGAAAGGCTGAGATACCTGGGTCTGTTCAGTCTTGAGAAAAGAAGACTCAGAGGGATTCTGATCCATATCTATAAATAACTAAGGAACAGGAAGCAAAGGGATGAGGCTGGACTCAGCAGTGTATGATAATAGGACAAGGGGAAATGGCCACAAACAGAAGCATCAGTGATCTCTTGAGGTCCCTTCCAACCCCTATGATTCTATGATAGGAGGTTCCATAGAAATGTGCATGGGAACCTCTTCACAGTGAGGGTGATGGAGCACTGGCACAGTCTGCACAGAGAGGTGGTGGAGTCTCCTTCTCTGGAGATGTTCAAGACCTATGATGCCTACGTGTGTAACCTGATCCAGGGAGCCTGCTTTGGCAGGGGATTTGGACTAGATGATCTCTAGAGGTCCCTTCCAACCCCTACAGTTCTGTGATTCTACCCTTTAGGTATTAGCACTCAGGGAACATAAGGAAGCACAGGTTAGCAGAAGCAAGATAGAAGAGACTTTATATCTAGTCAAGCAGAACAATATGATTAGAGGATTAGGGAACATGGTTAACAGCAAGTTGAAAAACCGGTTAGCGTTGCTGAAATTTTAGTCCTGATAATGATACTGAACAGTCAAATAAAATAATAATCTGAATTTCCATCTCCTCACCATGTTGGCACTGAAGAGAAATATTGACACTGAGTTATGGTGTAATCTAACTGGAGGGGGGTTTAGGGGGAACTTTGGCTCTACTTGGCACTTGTTGATAGCAGTTCAGGTTGCTCATGGACTTGCTTTCTTAAATATTGAATTTCTCTAAAGACGACATTCCAAACTCTGAAGAAACATTTGTTTAGCAACATACATGATGTAATCCTATTTTAATTTCATTTTAAATTATCTTCTACTTGTTGTTCACTTTTATTGTCTATTTCAGGGAGAGTCTGGACCTGTCATCTCTTACGTCACCAGTGAAGCTAAGCACAGAAAATGACCCTTGATCTTCTCTTACCCAAACAATATGAAAGCAATAAGAAATATCTTTTTCTATTATGTACTCCGGACCCAAAATCATTTTGATTTTTTTTCCACCACTACCTTGCTCTGCTTTGTCAGTTCCTTTTGCTGTGGTAGAGACTGACTATAGCACTACACGTGGTCTCTCAAGCACAGAACCAAAAGGAATAATCAGTTCTCCTGGTTTGCTTGTTACTCTTTTGCTAATGAAACTCAGCATGTGCTAGGCCTTCTTTGTATTAAGGGCAGGAAACCTAACTCTCAAGCTGAATTCTCATGTCTTTTTCTGTTTTAGCCAGTCCTGAACTGTAGCACTGTGGGTTTTTTTTTTTTTCCTTTTATGTAGGGATGTGTTTTTCTTGAACTTAGTATTTTCTTGGCCCAACCCTACTGTCTGTCAACATCCTTCTGAATGGTATGTCTATCACCTTATAAATCTATCAGCATACACCTGAGATGTCATTATAACTATTTCACCATACAGAGGTCTGTTCTTTTGTCTTACTTCAATTAATAGGAGAGAGGAAGTTCTTTTGATGTATGTGTAACCAGCAGCAAGATTAAGATACAACAGGTCAAATGTTAGCCTGACCATTTTATTACAAATTCTAGTTGCTTAGGGAGATGGGTGGTAGAAAAGAGATGGGGAAATAAAAGCAAGGAGCCTCTGTGAAGAGCAGAAGTCACCACTGGAGTTCAAATGTAACTCATAGTGCAGATGCTGATCTTCAGTAGTGATGGGTCATCAGAGGTTGTGTTGTTTGGTTGATGATTTCTCAACAGCAATACATACTTATATTTCCAAAGTGGTTGAGCCAGCTCTCTGGAGTCGCAGCTTTGTGGACTTCAGCTGGAATTCCTTTGTTCCCATCTTCTGGGTCTTTCCAGCAGATGAAGATAGAAAAGGTATGTGCCCACCTGTATCCTGTTTTCACAGGTTACTGTGGTATCATCCCCCAGTCTCCTGTATCAAGTTGGAGTTACTAGCTCACAGGCCAGATATTTCATCAGTAAACACTCCTTAGCATTCCCTTTGAGAGTAAACAGCTCCAAATAAATGCTTTCAAATGTGAAACTGCATGCAAAGTGATGCTGGTTGCCACTCACAGTGACACCCACCACTCACATCCTAGGTAAGTCAGTCTTATTTGACACAAAAAATGCCTCAGAAAGCAAGCTTTGAGCCAAGAAAGAAGTGTTGAGACACCATTAAATTATTTATTAACCAAGATTTCACCCTTTTTTTTTTTTTTTTTTTTTGAGATATCAAATGGTGGAATACCTAATTACTTCTAAAAAAGTTCACTCAAGTTCAGGTTCTTAAGTTATTTGTGAACTGCATAAGAAGCTGTGCAAAAAAGGTTGTATTCTACTATCACTGATAGAAGAAATGCAACAACTGAAGTTGTACAGTCACATCTTAAGACACCAGCGAGATGACAGAGAAGGAAGTTGAAAGTATAACAAGCACTTTTAGAAGAAATGAAAGGAATAGTTCTTTACAGTTACACAGGTGAACAACAGAAGAACACTGCAAAGAGGCAAGTGTAATAAATATTTTAAAATTTATTAGTATTTAAAAGGAGAGGCTAAAAATGTCTTACACAAGTAAATGTTTTCACTGCCTCCTTCCAATATCCTATCCTGTCAAATTCTTAATTGAAATCAGTACACTAGAAAAGAGAGGGCTGACAGAAGTCTTATAAAAACTCATAGATTAACTTAATAGTGGTATTAAATATTGTTTCTGGAAGGCTCTTTCAGGATCTAAAATATAATGGTGAGAAGGAAACCTTACCTAGATCGGAAAATGGCATACCTATAAGGCATAAAGTCTATTTAATGCCATCAGAATATAACTGAGGGATCTCTTTCTGCTAGGAAGAGATGAAAGGATGTTATGCTCAGCTGGACAAGACTTAATAAAGATGGGATCTAAGCCAAGTGATCAGGAGTCAATATGAGACTCGGAACAATGAGTCTGAGACAGGAAACAAAAGAAGAGGAGTTGACACTAACAAGGATGTTGATAAAGACACCCAACAAAGAACACTGGAGGAGAATGTCTCAGTTATGACAATATAAATTGAAAGCTCTTGAGGTGCTACTTCTATGCTTGTGGATGTGTAATTGGGATCAGACGTTAGCCTAGGGTAAGTATGCTCATATTTGAAAAGGTCATACAGTCTCATCATACAACTGAAATTACCTGGATTCCCATATCACAAAAATAAATGACTATGAATTAAATTACTGCTTTCCAATAATTTATTAATTTGTGTTAATTTCATTATCTTAATATTAAAATATGGATTTTGTAAATGGATGCAATATAAAGGAGTACTGGTAAAAATGTCTACAGAAATGTAGTTAACATCCTGCAGAATAAAGATCAGGGCCAAATATTCTTCCTTGCTATGCCTGTAATCTGTTTCCTTTAAGTAAATAATCACACGTTTTATGAGAGTTTGGACTCTTTGGATTAAATTCCATTGAAGGGATTTGTCAGGCACATTTTGTGTACCAAAAAAAACCCAAGAGTATTAGGCTATTCTGAGAAAGCATTCCAACATGGGTTACTAGAATGAAACTGAAATGATTCTAAAGAGACTTGAAAAATATTGCAACTGAAAAACTAACATATATAACCAATGCAGTAGACTTCTCACAGTGTTATACCCAGTGTTCTCTGATAATTTTTCCATTTTTGTTGGTTGTTTTTTTTTTATTACTTAACCCTGTGTCAGGAAGCCAAAATCAGGAGTGTGGGTGAACACAATATTACATGTCAGCCATTACATAGTAATATAAAAGTTTATATCAGGTTGTTTTTGTTTTTTTTTACACTTAAATGTAATTTTTTTTCCACTTTAGATGGCTAGAAAACAGCGAACTTAAAGACCTCCAGCGAGTAGACTATTTGACAAAACAACTGCTGAGAGAGTTTATCTTCCTTACAGTTGAAGATAAATCCCCAAAGCCAAATCCTATAGGCTTTAGTGGACTTGTGGAGTACATAACATCAAGGTAGATAAAAGGTGTATAGCAAAAGCTTATATTATCTTTTGATTGTTAACACAATTCAGTGGTTTCAGTTAAGAGGTAAGATGTACTAAAAGTAAATTTTTCTAATATTAATTTCTTTTGTCTATTCACTTTTTTGGGAGTCTACAATATTCTTCAAGATCTGTTTCATTTTGCATTTTTAAATGAAGTTTCTTGACAATTAAAATATAGGTTTATAGCTGATCTAGACAACTTTAGTTTTTAGTTTAAGTTATGCTTATTATATTACAGGATCCTAGAATGGCTTAGGTTGGAGGAGACCTTAACATCATCTGGTTTCAATCTCTCTGCTGTGGGAAGAGTTGCCACCCACCAGATCAGGCTGCCCAGTGCTCCATCAAACCTGGCCCCAAGAGCCTCCAGAGATGGGGGCATCCATCTTCACCCACTTCTCTGAACAAACTTTGTCAGTGCCTCACCACCATCTGAATAAAAAATTTTCTTCTGATATCTAACTTAAGTCTTCACTCTTCTATTTTAAAGCCTTTCTCCCTGTCCTGGTACTGTCAGAATCCTGGTTGCAAGCTCCCTTCAAGTACTGAAAGGCTGCAATGAGGTCTACCCAGAGTCTTCTTTTCTTCAGTCTAAAGCCCAACTCCCTTGAGCTTTCTTTGTAAGAGAGGTGCTCCAGCCCTTTGATCATCTTTGTGGCCCTTTGCTGGACTTTTTCCAACATATTCATTCTTCCTGTGCTGGGGGCTAATGGAATGCCTTGCATTTGGGCTTGCTAAACCTCATTAGGTTCTTGTGACCACTTTTCAAGCCTGCACAGGTCCTTCTCCCTTCTATTCCGTGAACTTTGCCGCTAAGCTTGGTGTCATCAGCATACTTGCTGAGGGTGCACTCAATCCCAACTGTCTATGTTGTTGATAAAGATGTTGAATAGCACTGGTCCAAGATGATCTCCTGGGGAACACCACTCGTGACCAGCCTCCATGTGGACCTAAAGACATTGACAGCAACCCTAGGGTGACAAACAGCTGGCAGGTTCTTTCTGCATCAAATAGTCCAGATTTCAAATCTGTGTGTCTCCAACACTGAGGTAAGAATATGGTGCAGGAACATGTCAAAGCTCTTCTTTGTTATTACTATAATATGATTAAAGTAAATTTTAGTAAATGATAGTGTAAGTGAAATGTAATAAGATGTACATATTTGTCATATTTACTTACAGAATTCACTGAGTATACTAATGAGTGATGTTCCCCAGGTGTTGGTACTGTGGCCTGTCCTGTTTCATATCTTTATTGATGATCTGGACAAGGGGATTGAGTACACCCTTGGTAAATCTGCAGGTGACAACAAGCTGGGAGGAAGTGCGAATCTGCCTGGGGGTAAGAAGGCCCTACACAGGGATCTGGACAGGCTGGATAGCTTGGCTGAGGCCAATCAGGTGGAGTTCCTCAAAGTGCAGGGACCCACACAATAATCCCCTTTATATTTCAGAACGGTACAGCTTCTCAACACACAATCTAATCCAGTTGCAACACTTGAAATGCTCTCACATCCAGAGTTTAGAAACACGTGTCAGCATGCATCTTAATTTGTACTGGTAATAAATATATATATATTTTAAATAAACAAGTGTATTCTGTAAATAAGAAGAAATACATAAATTAATGTATATAGATTCTTTTTTTTTTAAACCTTCTTAATATTATAGTTCAGAGTAGCAAAAAATTTGTTAAGAAACATTTCTCCTTTACTGAGAAGTCATAATTACTGGTAGTAAACTAAGAGAAGAGCTAAAGAGGTGGGTAGTTTTAATACATGAAATTCCCTAGAATAACAAGATAAACAAGTTAAACAAGCACTGAGAAAAAGAAATTGAAACCAGTAAACATCTAGTTTTTCTCCTTCATTTTTTCCAATATTTCATTAATTAATTTTATTCAAGATTTTTTCATTTTTTTCCTGATTCATTATCCTAGAATATCATTTTAGTAGGTAATACTCAGGTGACACTGAAGAAGTAGTGAATCCTGTCAACAAATGTTCTTTGACAAGTAGATGTCTGAATAACTATGTAAAAAATATCAGCTCTTTGATGAGTACTATATTTAAATAATTTATTATAGCCCTGGTCCTTGGAACTGTAAAGAGATATGAGAAACAGAAAACTTATACTTCTTCAAAACAAGTTAGAGGCAATATTACTGCATTCTTGCAAGTGTAATATGGCATTGATGAAACATAAACACACTGATAAATTATAAAAGTCTCCATATCATTTAGAGAGCCCTTATAGAAATATGTTAGTTCCTTTGAACTAATGCTGCAAAGGTAGGTCAAGGGCACTGAAGAATCTTTTAATACCATAAGTAAAACTTTTACTATTTAGAATAGTGTTTCAAGATCCTTCAGCACAGAAAAAACTGGGGATGACATTTTTTTCCCACTCCAATATACACATTTTTTTAAACAAAAAGATAGTCAGGAATTACCTAACCAGATAAAACTAAATGCATAGCAGGAAGAGTAATTAAATGTTAATGCTATGGTCTAGTGGTTAGGAGCCGGCGCTCTCACTGCCGCAACCCGAATTCCATTCCCAGTCAGGTGTACCCAGATCTATCAATGATCCACACAACTAGCATTAACTCTTTAACTCCCGATACACTACATGATGTTATGATGTGGAATATCAATAATATAACAAAAATCATAAAACCATAACATTACATTTATTGTGTGTGTGTAATTGATAGACGTAATTTATATTATTCCCTCAGGACATAGGTAGTTACATGAACTCTTAGAATTCCGCAGAAGGGGAAGTAACTCCTACTATTGTTGACAATTTCAATCACTCATAGAAATGAGACATTGTATGAAATATATATTTACATTGTATTGTTCCAGAAGACTTTTCTATTGCATTTTGTAGTTTTTTTACTTTCTGTCATTGAAATCCTTGATAAATTTACCCTGGCCCTTATCCACATGCCTAAATATACTGATTTGTAGACTAAAGTACTTCTGTTGTTATTTAATTCAATCCCTTGTCCTTGTTTAACAGCCATAACATGCAAAAATGTTTCCATTTATGATCTTTCTTCTGGTCATCTCCATGTTTGCATTGCTACCCTGCTATCTCACAGAAGGAAAATTATACCTTATATTACTTTAGTATGATTCTGCCATTACATTATTGACTGCCAAGTGATTTTTCACAGCCTATAATTTTATAGACCTGTAGTTGCATTAGAGAAGCTTTTCTGAGCTCAAAAGAACAGAAACAGAGCTAAAAAGAAAAAATGTTTGGTTTAACTACTGCTGCATCTCATCCTAGTATCGTAGAATCATAGGATGGCTTGGGTTGGAGAGGACTTCAAAGATCATCCAGTCCCACCCTCCTGCTGTGACCTGAGTTCCCAACTGTTAGATCAAAGATAAGATCAAACTGTCTAGGGCCTCATCCAACCTGATCTTGAACACCTCCAGGGATAAGGCATCTAACACCTCTCTGGGCAGCCCGTGCCAGCAACTCATCAATCTCTTGGAATTTTCTCCCATCTCTTAGTTTAAAATAATTCCCCCTTGTCCTGTCGTTATCTTCCCCTATAAACAGTTGTTTTCCCTTCTGTTAATAAGCTTTCTTTAAATATTGGAAGGACACAATGATGTCTACTCAGAGCTTTCTCCTCTTCAGGCTGAAAAAGTTCCCTCAGTCTGTATTAGTACCACAGGTGCTCCAGCCCTTTGATTGTCATTGTGGGCTTCCTCAAGCTCTTAAATCTCCACATCTTGTTCTCTGGGAGCCCCAGACCTGGGGCACAGTACTCCAGATGTGGTATCATGAGGGCAGAGTAGAGAGGGACGATCACCACCCTTGCTCAACCAGCCACCTTTAGATGCAGCCCAGAATACTGTTGGCCTTTCAAGTTAGTTTTTTTCATCTACCAGAACACCCAAGTCTTTCACTACGAAGTGCAGGAGTTTGCATTACTCCTTGTTTAATTTATTGAGGTCGTTGTTAGTCCACCTTTCCAGCCTGTTGAGGTCCCTCTGGCTAGCAACATGGTCCTGTGATAAACCAGTCCATCTCCTGATTTTCATGGCATCTGTGAATTTACCCCTCTAACTAGATCATTAATGAAGATGTTAAATAGGTCTGGGCTCAGAGCTGATCCCTGGGATATTCTACTTGTTAGAACTCAAAAAATGACAAATATTAAAATTAAATGAAATGCTACGTATTCAAGATATTTTATTTCAGTTTTTTTTTAACTCTGAAATTTTTGAGTCCTTACAAAACAAAAATAAATGCCAAATATCCTTGTAAATGAAACTGCCCCCTAACTTTCTATAAGAAGTTAAAAAGAAATGTATGAGTCTAGACTGAAAAACTACTAATAGAACTGCAGTGAACAGTACAAAGGGAGAATGCATTCAGCATTAAGTGTCTGTTGGTAAAAAGTCTAAAATTTTATAGATACACATTTTTAATATTACCTGAAAATTACTAGCACCATACTTATTTTAGTGAAGGAAAGTACATGTTCAAATGCATAACTCACTCCCTTAATTGACTACATTTTCCTTTAGACATATATTTAGAATCTTTTCCACTGTCTAAGGGAATATATCGAGATCCTGTGCTTATTGCCTTCTAGTACGATACCCTGTTTTTGGTAAAATCTCCTCAGGGGACAAGAATGACTTTGATGTCAGCTTCAGTGATTCCTCATTATCAAAGGCAAGGAAAATTAATAACAGTGAATGGAAATGCAAAACACTGAGATCTGAAATTCATATTTCCAAAGCACATGCCTTATAGGATCACCTTCCTGAATACCTCTGCTAATCAAAAAATAACTTGAGATTTTAATTCTGTTCTGTAGCAAGAAATAGAATCTTTCATGATGCCTCTGTTGCTAATGGGCAGCCTTTGAGCAACTGAGAACCTAATGGGAGATATTCAGTTTGCGATTTATAGTTAAATTTTATGAAGTGCTCAGAAGAGAAATGTTTACTAGAATTTCAAGACTTTCAAAAACTTACTCAGTAAATTAGCATTATCATCTTACAAATATATGTGTATAACATGATTTCAAAGAAGTCATGTTTATATAAAAATTAGATGAACCAAGTGAATGCTTAGATCTGGTTTTAAAGAAGAGTAAGTTTGTAAAAAAAGGGTGAGTGTAGACTTAGAATTTCAAATCCTGCCAGAAGTTTCAATCAATATCTTTTCAAGATGCATTTAAAACTGAAGTCAGTATACTTCTAGGTTCTCATAAGAGTTGTATGGGTTTCTAAATGCTTGAAAAAAATAACACCTATGTTAGTTATTGCTTAAACAGTCTAGTTAATGCAAAAATCACATCTATGCAGTTATATAACCACTGGAGTTCTTTAACATAAGCATGAATTTCGGGCTTGTGCCATATATTCTTGCTTGTGGTACCCTCTTTTGGGAAAAAAAAAAAAGTTACACAGAATGTAGTTTAGAATATATCCTTCATATTAGCACAGATCCAAGCAATGTGATAGTTAAAAACACCACCAAAGTCTGAAAGTTAACTAGCATGTGTAGATGTCTTGCCAGTTTCCTGAATTCCATGTCCAAAAATTCTGGATAAACTTTCCAGTCTTCATTGATACATTATATGTAGTTCTTATTGGATATATATTTGTTTTCTTCCAGTAAAAACTGTTATCAAGAGTTAATTTCAGTTGCTCATTATCAATAGTTGAAAGTGCTTTAATTTTTGACATAAAAAAATAGGGAATAATGACATCTCTAATTTTTGTCTCCTTTGTGAAAGAACTCCAAATTTTGCTGAACACATTTCTATTGAGGCAGCATGTTTGGCATTTATCTTGATGAACAACAGGAAAGAGCTTTCTGTGTTGTTTTGATGAAATCCTGAAAAGTGAAATTTGAATAGAAAACAATGCAGAGCTTTCAAAGAGATGTAAACAAAATACGAGGAAAGACTTGAAAACTGTTTTTGAAAGTCTTTGAAGAAGAATATTAGTGTTGTCTTGAAAAAACATAAGCTTTTAAAGTCTTCTTTAATTAAAAATTAATCTAGAGACTGGGGTAGAATTGTGCCTGTTATCTATCAATTCAGAACCCTATTGACTACAAAACAATGAAGAAAAATCTAGATATGCTAACAGCATTGTGACAGCAAATGGTAGAATACACAAACTTTTATTTCCTCTCAAGATGTACACAGAGCGCCATCATTTCACAGCAAAATGCAGTTGTCCGATGTACTTCATAGCATCACAGTGTAACTGCGGTTGGAAGGGACCTGCAGAGATCATTCTGCCAACCTCCTGTAAATTTAAAAGTGGGGCTAATCTATTCAGAAGGCTGAGGAATATTTCCAGACATTTATTCAGCCTTCCAAAGACAGAGATTAACACTGATCTAAAGCTAAACTAGTTCACAAAGACTAGTTTTCATAGAGTAAAAAGAACATATTGGAAATACAGATTGACTGCAACACTTCAAGGTTTTGAGCCAATCTTCACCGCTTAAGCTATTAAGAAGAATGGCGTATATAAACATATGCTACAAGATTTAATATTTCTTGGGATCATCCATCTATAGCGTGCTGAAAACATGGACGTTTCTTAGGCCTTTGGGCCAAACAGATGCTCATTCTAAACAGTGAAAAATAAATGTGAAAAGAACCAAGGTTCACTCACAAAAATGTGGATCACTTATTTCTCGCCAGAGTAGTTTGTCTATGTGTCCCTTCTACTAACTTAGAAGAACAATGACTGCCTGCCATTGTGACAGTGTAAATGGAAGCATTTTCCTGTAATCTTACCTCTGTGGTTTTGTTTTTGTTTGCTTGTGTGTTTGTATGTTTGTTTTTTATCTTTTTTGACTTCCCTAAAGTCTCTCTGAAATTCTGAAAACAATAGCAACCAAGGTTATTTATAATGCCATGTTCCTTAAGAGACTCAGCCATGTTTGGCTAAAAATCTTCAGTAAACAGAATGAAACAACTGTGCAAATCAGGTTTATGATTACTTGTAAGGCCTTACAACTTAAATACAGATTAAGGGTGGAAATGTATAGAAATATAACAGGTAAAGAAAATGCAGATTCAATTGCAAGGAGTGAACAGGAAGCATGTGCTCATAGAGACAGACTTAGAAAATTCTCTTTGCAGCAGGGTAAAGACAGGGATGACTTGAGTTTTGGAGGCTCTAAGAAAAGCCTGTTAGAATGCGAGATAATACTGTAGTAAATATGTGAACAATTAGGGAAAGTCCTATATCTCTTATCTCATGTTGGTACTGATATCCATCCCACGTGAAGAGAATGTTTGGTTGATGGGACTTCTTGATAGGCTCCATTTTGTTGCTTGAAAAAGTGGTAAAAATAGGTGCAGAGTATGGTGAGTGGAGAAAGGAGTTTTTCCTTTATTTATGTTCAGCATTTTATGTTAGGTAGATACACTGGTGACCTGAAAGGCACAGGTTGGAGTTTGCAAGCAGACACAAAACAGGTTTGTGGCATCACTGACACAGGCCAGTGAAATGAAATATGATTCCTTAGTCCAACATACTTCTCCTATTTCATTGTTTACTGATGTTAGTCACTTGACCTTGTCACTCAAGGCAAAAAAACAACACTAAACATAAATTTTCATGATATGGAGCTGTCTTACAAGACCATAACAATTTTCTTATCTTCCACCTCTCTGCTGTATACTGGAAGCATGGTGCTACAAGTCCTGAACACCTTTGCGTTTAAAGAGATCTTATTTGTAAAGTAAATTATCTACAGTATATATGTGACTCCTAAGATATATTTTGTTGTTCTTCATGGTTTTCTTTCTCATCATCAGTATAATATTCTCGTTAGATACTGTTATATTATACTGAAGGTAAGGAAAGGATATGTAGAAAATGCTAATTACTAAGGATTAAAAGTGTGTCAATATATCAAAGCTAATATAATTCTGATAATGCTTAAGACTTTTCATAGCAATTTCTGCGAACCATCTTTATTTATTAGAAGTCCAGGAATCCCAATCTATGACTAAGATCTAATTGTATTTTGTGATTTTATAATTTGGGACTACAGCCCTACTCCATAAATCTATATTTCATTCACAGGGAAAAAAAAGAACCTTAAGATTGACTCATCATTGTTATTTTACCTACTATCTATAATTTTATATTTCATATTAGAATGTATAATAGCTCAATGTAAAATCTTAAAAAATCTTATATATATAGTGAAATAGTATAGAGAAAAATATTGGACCCCTTGTTTAGGCATTTGAAAGTTAACAATAATAAACAAATCTTGCATACTCTATTTATTTGCGTAATACAATATTTACTCATGAAAATGTGATATAAGTAATACATTAATACTAAGGCATGTCCATTCCTTTACAAATTTTTTACTTATCTAGGTGAGAAAACATACAGAGAAACACTTGGAAAGCAAGAAATATTTCATACGTTTCTCTATGAGAGACCTTAAGAACGAGGTAAGTGTGAATAACAGGATACAAGAGTGCACAAAAATTATAATTTAAACTTTGTTATAGAAGAAGACTTAAGCATATTATACTCCAGGTGAAGTTTCAGACTGTTGTTACATGATCTCAGAGATCCATAGAACTAAACTCAAATGCTAACAGAATTTATATTTTTTATTGCCTCCTTGTTTGACACAGATCAAATGAAGGGGGCCTACTGTTTAATGCATTTAAATTGTTAATAACAATTCTGAATATTTGCAAGATTTAATCACTTTCTTTCTTCTACTAGTTTGTTATCTATCAACATTAGCAATTCACATCTCTGAATATATTAAACCTAGAAAATTAAATGGAAAAATAAAAGCATAACAGATATAAATAAATGGATCTCTGTTTTAGACAGCAGTGTCAATTAAATTATGCTGGATAATACTTCTTCAGTTTATATTACTACAGTAAAATGTTGTCAGTTATCTTCCAAACCGCACAGATAAGATACGCCCTGCCTTTGCTCTTTCAGCAATCTAAAATATTGACCTAAAGTAAGTTTTCTTTTATCATTATAAATTTACACTAAGAAGCATTTTATCCTGTACTGCAGTGAAACTCTGTATTATTATTTTTTACCAAACATGTTAAATTCAAGTAGTAACATATATGGAGTATAACAGTTTGCTAAATGTTCGTCCTCAGAATATTGGCTTTTTATTGTTTTCAATATGTTCATATTCAGAAATGATATTAATTCACTAAACAAGAGTGGAAGAAGCACTGCCAGGCAATTTTTTAAATGACTTTTATTTTTTAATAAGAGCTAATAATAGTTAATAATAGTTAATTGTTAATAACAGTTCTAGAAACTATACTTTTCAAGGTTGTTGACACACCAAAAAAAAAGAGTCAAACTTTCTGACCTGGAGAACATAGACTAATATTTAATCTTTATATAAGAAGGCTTTTAGTACTAGGAAGAAAATATTTTATAATAGTTAAATGCTGAGTTAACTCAGTGAATGAGTGGACACATCTATTCATCATTTTGTGTTTGCTTGTTTTTATTAAATCTTGTACTCTAGAGTAAGCTTTAAGGCAATTGTGGTTTTTATGAAGAAAATACACCTGGAGAGATTTATTTGAAATTGCTCTCACCAAATATGGGCTTAAAATTCAAGGTTTTTAACACAGTTTTCAATTTCATAAAGATCAGGTCTCAGAAGAGTTTATACAAGTCTTAGATTTAGTATAGAGAGAAGCTAACTTCCATAATTACTTATACAGATCTTTATAGCCTTGTGAGAGAGCAACCAAAGTAAAATGCCACTGGATTTTTAGTATATTTTATTGTTTAGGGACTGGAAAGTAATATAAAGGAAGTCTGCAACTAAAAATGATTTCATGAGTTATTACGATAAGAGGTGATTTCTGGTCTAGTTATTAAATGTATAAATACTGTAAAATTATTAAGATTAAAAAAGTTGTAAATATGAGCTTGAGTCTTTGCTCCAATACAATCTCAAAAACATGTAACTTGCTATATTATTTCTTTGTGTAATGTCGATGTAATTTGTGCTCATGCCAAAAACAAAATTGGTCCTTAATTTGTTTCAGTAGGGCTGGACTCTCCAACATGACCAACCTTGCAGGGAGTTTCTCAACAACATCTTCAATGAAGAGAAACGATTGTCTTCTTTCTGTTCTTCTATGAGTAGGAATATAATGTGACAGATAAAACAGCATGCCTTTTAGCTTGCTGTATCAAATAGACTATATAACTAAGGTTAGAAATGATATTCTTGCTAATGAGTTAATTTTTCCTTAATTTAAATAAGAAAGCACAGAAATCAATCATGTTTATAATTAGATTTCTTCTCTTTCTTATAAAATGACAAGTAGTTGGAAAAATTTCTGGGGGAGATTTTTAACAGATAGGGCCCATCTCTTCTTGATTCCCTAAGAATATGAAGTCAAACAGATATTTCTGTACAAATTAAATTATTTGTCAGTCAGGAAGTATTAGAGGATATGAATACAGAGTAATAGATTGCCAATATATTCTTCTTATTCTACGATTTCTGACCCTTGTGCTGTTATGAGTTGTACAGATATACCAGAGAAAGCAATTAGATATTGCTAAAACTACATGGACCTAAGTGACAAATTATAACAATTGACTGCAGAAGGGGAAAAAAGCAAAAAAATACAGGAAACAAACCTAGCACTGTGAGACATGATTTCATATAGTCAGCTCCTTATTTATTTAGACTTGACCTTTCATGGTTTTTAAATAAAGAAAGATATATATTGTGATTACTTTTGAAATTAATTCAGTAGAGAACAACACACTCTAATAACAGATATGGCTGTGAGAAAGCATACATGAAAAAGCAGGAAATAATGCGTGGAATGTTGAAAAGGAAAAAAAAAGAAATTAATCAAACAGAAAAAGTTTATCATTATTAAACTAAAGTGATGTCAGGATAAGAGAAATAAAACTGATGAGGAATATAAACTAATTCTTTACTTTTTTTTTCCCTGACCTGATTCAATCTGATGTCTTTTTGTACAATTTTTGAGTGTACATATGTGCATTGTTATTTCAACCGTTCTTGTTTGATGTATTTTTTGTTTTGTTTTAATTGACAGCTTGCTTGTAGAAGAGATTGGGTTTTGAATTTGTTTTTTTCATTTCAGTAAAATTTGATTCTGCATATGCATTGGCAGTGGGAAGAATGAAATATCATTTGTCTTTTTCTCCTTTAAGATCATCAAAGATCAGTTCTCTTCATGGTTTTCTCTGCTGCATATTCTCTTTGCAGTCAGATGAAGTATATCACTTCTCTTCCCTAGCAAGTCTAAATCACCTGACTGAAGTAGTAGATGCTTTTCCTGTTGAGGAATACAGATTATCTTGACATTTGCCTACATTACGTTCTTCCGCAGATGAATGAACTATTATAACATCTTCCACCTAGTAAATGACATGCTGACATTTTCTTTTAGATAAGTACAAACACTAACTCTCTAACAATTGCTTAGGTATAGAACCATTTGTTTTGAAAAACTTATAGTTTCATGTAGCTAACAGCTTAAAAGAGAATGGTCTGTCTTGGTAATGGTAAGAATGAAAAAAGGAGATCCACTAAAACTGTAGCTCTTTATAATCCTAATAAAGAAGTAGGCAAGGCAGCAAGTAGAAATAAATCCTTTGATTCCTTAACATGTTCAAACTGATTCTGAAATCAATGATAGTTTTTCCTTCACATCCAATGAAGTTTTAATGCTGTCTTTGCTTTTTCTTTCTCCCCTTAAAATATTTGTAGCTTTGTTTTCCAGCCAAAGGATTCTGTTAGAGCTTCATTTGGGTAAAATCAGAAACGGGGAAAGAAGTTTGCTTAAACCTTTGATTCTGTACTTTATTCACAGGAACACATAAAACGTTTCCAAACACTGCAGAATAGGAGACCTATATTGACACTAGCCACTGTTCATAATTCTTGAAGTATATGGGCACAATAGAGTTAAACTAGGATGAAGATACAACATTAATTTTAACTGAGCTAACTTTTGTGTGTAAAGGTCAAAACCTTACGTTTTCTGAAAAGCTGTCATAGTTCAGCAGCCACTATTACTAGGCTTCTGCAGCAAAATTTTAAAAATTTATTTCTAATAAAAGTCCCATACAAACCATCTTATGTTCCAAATTTCTATTTTCTTTTAGTTACTTGGTCATAAGAAATAATTCATGAATACGTACAACCTGTATTTTAAAACATGAACAGAATGTGGAAAGCTGTTTGTCCAGGATTTTTTCTCCTAAGTCTTATAGATTCATAGGGAGTTTATATGGACATTTCTGTCTTTTTTTTATTTCTTTTGTTTTATTTTATCTTACTTTTCTTTGACAAACCCTACTTTATTTTATACACACATAGACCTCATCATTTCGGTGTTCAGCATGAAACAAACCAAAGGCCATATTACCTCCTTTATGAATATATTTGACATTCAGACTATTGTAATTAAATGTAAACTCAGGACATGTAAAAATGAAGCTCTGGATTCCATATATACAGTCCTTCTAGAAAACAAAACTAGGGGAGAACTGTTGCTTGATACCCTTCTCTTCCATCTTTTCTTGTAGATACTGCAATTCTGTCCACATGCAGTTTGCTTTTAATTGAGGATTATATGAAATTTTGTATCCTTTTTGCAGGATTTCAAAGCTTCATAGTAAGGTTGCAAGGTTAGCAGAAAAGGTCACAAGAAGACCCTAGAGTATCATCATCCTCTTGGTCAGGAGCATCAGAAGAATTTTAGTTGATAATTTGGCAAAAATATGGCTGAGATCACAGTAACATTGAACTGCAGCTATGATTGAAGATTGTTAGAAAAACGTAATTGCTTAAAGTGAGAACAGGGACCAGGCCTGTGATAAATTATATTTTCTTTGTGTTATTTTACAGACCTTGCTTGGTGATCAAGGTAACTAGTTTCATTAGCTATTTTATTATTATTATATTTTTAGTTTTGTAATTAATTCCTCCTTTACCTCCTATACCTTCTAGGCATAGACTTGCCATTCTACTATAGTGCAGATTTTATAAACTCTACTAGTTGTGGATTGATTTTTTTCCTTTTAATTCAGTCTTATACTTGTATGTAATTCCTATTATAGTAATTAACTACAATGCAAGTGATTATTGTGGTTTAATCTGGCAGGTGGCTCAACACCACACTCATTTCCCCCCAACTCCAGTGGGATGGGAGAGAGAATCAGAACAAATAACAAAGTAGAACTTGTGGGTTGAGATAAAACTGTTTACTAAGAGGGAGAAAATGAAAAAGATCAGCAAGTCAGTTTATAATGTTGCAAGGTACTGGGTTGTTTTTACAGGTTTCTTGGGTTATGCAGCACTTCTGAAATTATGGTTGAAGAAGCATAAATAAAAATATTAATGCAAAGCTTATCAAGTGAGTCACACAGGAGCTGTGCATTTCATGAGAACCAAAGAGCAAATTATAACCAGCTGTCTATGTCTTTCTGCAAATGTAAAAAAGGCCTTTGGGCTTTGGTGGCTGATGGGATTCCATCTAGAGAGACTTATACAGACTCAGGCTTTGAGTCCAGGTGAAGTTCATGAGGTCAACAAAGCCAAGGGCAAGACATTGCATCTGGATAGCTGCAATCCACACTATCAGTACAATCTGGGAAGAAAGGATAGAGAATAGCCCTGCTGAAAAAGAGTTGGGGGTACTGGAAGATGGCAAGCTGGACACGAGACAGCAATGTGACCTTACAGCCCAGAAAGCCAACCTAGGTTGCATCAGAAGTGTGATCAGGAGATCAAGTGAGGTGATCCTACCCCTCTGTTCGGCGTTGGTGAAACCTCACCTGGAGTACTCCATCCAGATGAAGAGTCTTCAGTACAGGAGAGACATAGAGCTGTTGGAACATGTCAGAGAAGGGCCACAAAAATCACAGAATTAAAAGACCCAAGGTATGGAACACCTACTCTACAAGGACAGGCTGAGAGAGCAGGGGCTGTTCAAATAGAAGAGATAGCAATCTTTCAATATCTAAAGGGAGCTATAAGAAAGAAGAGGAAAGACTCTTTAGCAGGGTCTGCTGTGATAGGACAAGGGGAAATGTTTTCCAAATAAAAGGGGAGATTTAGACTGCGTAAAATGAAAGATTTTTTTTATGATTAGAGTAGTAAAGCATTGGAACAGGCTGCCCAAAGATCTAGTAAATGCTCTGTCCCTGAAGACTTTCATGGTCAATCTGGCCCAGGCCCTGAGCAACCTGTCTTAGGCAGGTAGACATCTCTGTTTATTGCGCTGGACTACTCTTAAAAATTCCTTCTTTGATTCTATGATTTACTAATTGACCTATTGCCTTCTTTAGGGAACTAATTGTTTTCTTCTAATTCTGAGAGAAAAGCAATTCTTACCAGCTTAGAAATAGTAACTGAAAAATAAATAAATAATTTAAAATAATAAAAACAAAAAACAAAAAAACAACAGTAATTGTCTTTGGATTCTTATTTTGCAGATCCGCATTTTAAGGTTTATTTTCTTCAGTTCCGATAAAACATCATTTGAAGTGATCAGCATGGATATCATGTCAACTAACTTCTTAGTTTCTCATTTTTATTTCCGTATGTTGCACAGCTGAGGTTTGGGTGCAACTTTAAAAGTTTGAAATAATTTGATAACAGTGTGAAAACTGACATTTTCTGCTCACAATATATCTGTAAGATAGTTAATTTTTAAGCAATGCTAGGTGATAAATGTTCACAGTTTGTATTGCCATTCTACTTCTGTTTCCATAAAATATATTCCCCCAAGGCCCTTTCAATACATTTGAGTCATATTAGAAAAGGGCGGAATGAAGAAATTTGTCAACATTGATCAAAGCTGACATTCAGGATACCCTTCAGAGGCCTACTATGCCAATTTTCCTCACTGCTGTTTTCAAGGCTTCTCATGTGTTTTCATGATTAGTGATAAACCCTTCCTGATGCACATTTTGTATTCAGTTTTGATTCCTTAAATATGGGAATTTCCCATCTGAACCTTGCCAAATTAATTTTTCAGATTAGTTTCCATCTTAGACAATTACCTATTCAAGTACAATATGCTCCAGAATATTTTACCAGTGCCTATACACTGCTCCAATTTCCATTTTTTCATGCCAATTAATGAATATTCATAAAACCATTTTCCCTTTAGAAAACTTTAAGACAATTATCAGTTAAATAAGAGAAACTAATTTTGAAATACTTTAGCTTGGCAACAAAGGTGTGAATCTCATACAGTAGATGCTTTGACCTTGATAAATGAGGATCTTTATCTCTTAAATAGTGGCACAGAATTTTTGCAGTTTGTTCAGTCACAATGTGATTTCATATATTGAATAGAGCAAGCATGCCAAGACAACACATTAATAGACCCTACAATTGAAAAGGTGTCTGCTGTAACCTTTATTTTCACATGATGCAGAATGAAATATACAAACATATGTTTATCTTCTCTGAGTACAAGCAATATAAATCAGTAACTAATATATTTTAACCAAGAAAATTATATAGACAAGAAAAACATGTAGTTTTGAATAGCCATAATGAGGAAAGGCTGATAGACCTGGGTCTGTTCAGCCTTGAGAAAATGAGACTCAGGGGATCTGATCAATGTCTATAAATATCTAAGATGTGGGAAGCAAAGGGATGAAGCCAGTTTCTTCTCAGCAGTGTGTGACATTCAAGACCCACCTGGACACCTACTGTGCAAACTGGGATAGGGAGCCTGCTTTGGCAGGGTGTTAGACTAGATGATCCCTAGAGGTCCCTTCCAATCTCTACAATTCTGTGATTCTGTGATAGCTAATTTATACATTAATTATGTGTTACTGCGAAATTACATGATTGTATTCTACTAGAGAGACAGAGTTTCTCACTTCTTTAATACTGAGATGGCTTAAATTGACACAACATACTAACTTGACATGAAGACAGCATCATATTTACCTAATACATGTCTGCATGTATTTTGCCCAGTGAAAATAGTCAAGCATTGGCTGCGGTGACTGTTTAGAATTCAGAAAATAATTTAATATGTAGAAATAATTTACTATGTAGAAAGAATAGGAAGGTGAACAATGAATGTAAAGTTTATGTTTGATTTCCAGCATGTTGAATTAAGTCAGCATGGAAGATGGCATCTGTTCTACTTAGATCTGATCCTTTTTTTCTATTACATATAAATTTTGACTTAATTTAAAGAAAAAAAGATGGGATAGAGTATGTTTCTTATTATGCTTAGAGGCATCAAATTAGGATTTCAAAATAAATTTAAGAAAAAAGTATATAAGCTAGGGATTTGCAAAGGAAAAGGCCTGTTGATAAATAGGAAGAGGGGTGTGGGTAATTATCACATTTTGGAGTCTGTGGTCATAATAAATCCAATTTATTTAGGCTGCCAAATGTCAAGTGAGAATATATTTTTAGAGTTTTGGGAAGAATAAAAATGCCTTCAATATGTAACTTATACTCCAATATGGAATTTCTACAATATATTTTTTTACTAGAAAAGTTAGTGAGAACCTCTAGAATGGCATGTCATTATCTATGAATCTAGTACGAACTCCGAATATCCTGACATTAGGAACTATGATTAAGTTCAGAATACTTGAAACTTTCCAAAACACATTTTTAAACCTCCTATATTGGAATGTTAACATAAAAAAAAAAAAAAAAGGAATTTTAGCTCTTCAGCAGTCAATAGCTCTTCAGCAATCAAGTACTGAAAAATGAGATTTGTCAGGAAAACAAACAAACAAACAAACACAACATAGCTATGTATTACAATGATAGCTGAAGTAGACTTAGAGATATCAAAGATGGATGAAACGATGTGGGTAACATCTGAGTCTCATCACCTACTACCTGTTATGTGCTGTAAAGGAGAGTGAAGTTTAAAGGATTTGAAAAATGATAGTTTAATATCTATGGGGAATAAAAGGCCTTCATTGAACCAAGGATTTTGGAGAATTCCTGGAGAAGAACTCCCAAAGAGAAAAAACCTTTGGCGGAGAATTCCCTGAGGGGGAAACCTCTTTGGAAGAACCCCTTACCCTGCTTGCTGCGAAGCTTCCTGGCTTTCTCCCATCCCATGCGGTGATCAGACAAGTTCCTAAGATCAATGGACCTACTATGAACCTCGATGGATCTACGGTGGTGATTATATATCCCTTGCTTTCTGCCAAGACTCCTTGCTTTTTATCTCTTTTCTTTCACTCACCTTCCCTTCCCCATATCCCTAAGCAACTAGTAATAAACTGGTTGGGCTAACATTTGACCCGTTGTGTCTTAATCTCGAGCCGGGTATACGCATAATCAAAGAACCTCATCTCCCTCCTTTATATTGGAGCGTGACAGTGGAGAAAGGCCATAAGAACATAAAATGTTACAGAATAACTTATACTTGGGCAGTAGGGAAGGGAAAACTAGAGAGAAATAAAGAGGGTATTAGCAAGATCTAACCCTAGCTATGAAGGTTTGTATGCTTTATGTAGACTGTAGTCTGAGCAGTGGCAACAAATTTATTACAGAATGGCATCTGAACATGTATTGTTCCAGCAAATTAATCAGTTAAAACTGTCAGGATATTTTCTTGAATTATGGGTCATCAAAAATAGGCTCATATAAAAAGCAGCTTCATAGCAAAGGTTATAAGCAGACTTCTGTTATATGCTGAAATTTTTGTTTCTTCTTTATTCTGTATAGTGAAAATATTTTTAAATTGCCACCTAGCAAGTAAAAAAAAAAAAAAGTTAAATGCTTTTAAAGTTAAATGCTGTCAAACGTTTAAGTCTAAAAGATTGAAAACGAGCCTTATGCATGTACCCAGGTATATAAAAACAGTAAAATGTATTTTATAAAGTATGCTCATCCATAAAACAAAAAGAACAATAACAAAAAATGTGCTCAGAGAGAAGCATTAGCAGAGCACTTGCTGGGAGCACGCAGAGATCCATACTGAACAGGTTCTCTTGAATAAATGAGTTGTCCTTGCCAGCTGGGAATGCAAGCGTCCAGAGTGCCCTATCTTCCTCCCTTCAGGGAGCAGCTGGGATGTCTGACATTCTCTTGTTTAACTGTCTAAGGTCAGAAAAATTCAGAGACTGACTTGGAAACTCACATTGGCGTTAATACAGATGTTTGTACTGGAGCCAGCGGAGTGATTCTAGCTGAATATGGCTTAGAATTATTGTGCTCTATAAAAATGAACGTCTCTTGCTTTTAAAGGTCAAAAAAATCAGAACAGTATTATATCCATGTTTGTCCTTTGTGAATACTGTTTCATGAATTAAACTGCTCCATTTCGAAAAGGCAGATTAATTTTCTGAATAGAATGGCTATTTATTAGGATGTCTGAACTATGCCCCCCAATAACCTTTAAAAAATGCCTGCTAGATATGTTTTTCTTTTAATATATAACACTATTTTGTTATTTAGTTTCCAGATGTAGCTGTGTGTCATCTACTACTACTTTTTGAAAGTATCCTCCCTGTAGAGATTATGCCAATTAACTACAGAAGTACTCTTGAGCTTCAGAAGTGTCTAAACTTATGTGCTTGAGTGAGCTGATCATTTACTGTATAGTAAGTCTTAAATGTGGAAAGATTCTAGTAGAGATTAATGTTTACTGAATGTCACAGAATGTGACAATGTACTGGGGAAATATTCGGTAAAATATTAATTACATTGTTGAGGCATCCCAATAGAGAATGGTAACATTTTAATGGAAGCCACATCCTAGCTCAAATAATGAACAGGCTCTCAAGCCTGCAATAGTGAGATCTGGAGAAAATTCAAGTCTAAGTGAGAGATCAGGACTTCAAGCTGAAGTACCCTCGACATTATCCTGCATTTCTAAGTTGTCAAAGATACAGATTTTCTAACAATTCATAAACCAAATAGCAATATTTAAAATAAAAATAGATGAATATCAGCAGTAAAATTGCATAAATTATTTTCCTTTTACTATTTGCAATTAAGTGAATATGCTAAAATGATGATATGACAAAACAGCCTGTATTCCTTTCATTGGGTGTTTGAATGTATATAGATGAAAAGAAATGTAGCTTGAGATAATCCAGGAGTGTTCTTTTTTGCTTGAACATGTCTCAGTTCATAATATTTTTAGACCAACATGTATATGTATGTGCATGTGTCGGCCAGTATACGGTATACAATAAACAAACACAACGTCCATTTTATTTAAGCCTGTTCACTGCTTCTTGACATCTGATTGAATTAATGTAATATAATTTGCTGTACCCTTAAAATCAGTTCTAAGAGGTAAGATTCCAGGCATGAAGTAGAACATCATTTGGAATTATGTAATTTCATTGAGCTAACACATGCTTGACTTCAGATCTGTGGTAGTAAAATTTTGCCCATTTAATTTAGTTTTCCATCATTTTGAATATTTATCTACAGAAAGAAGACAACAGTTCCCAAACAAACGTAATCTTGCCGTTTCAGATGATCCTCTGTTTTCTGGAACTTTGCTGTAACAGTCATCCATAGGCATGCTTGTGCAAGCTATCTATTCATTCTTCTAGTTTGCTACATAACAATGTAAATATTTACAATTGGCTTTAACAAAAGCTCATGCTAGCCTAATCTAGTGCTTGTGTGTCTTGTTTACTGTCTACATATTTCCTTTTCTTTCTCTTATCTACCCAGACTCCTGTATTAGAAAAAAAATTCTGAAAACCAGAAATTGAAATTTTATCCTAGAATACAATCATTGTTATATGTCTACAATGTAATAATTATAACAATACCACTGATTTCTTAATATTAGATCATTTTTGCAGTAAAAATAATATCTAACCAGATGAGTTCTCACCTTCTGTCAGTATATAAACAGTATTAAATATATATATATAATCATGCCTCAATCACATTCTATAGTAAGAGTCTTTATAACAGATATCCAACATGTTAACATAATGATGCTTTCAGTGGTAATAAATCATCCATGTTAACATAATTTCTGGAGTTTGAGGAAATGAAGAAGTATGGGGTAGTCATAAAGTAACATTTTCATTTACCATTATGACACATTAAAATGTTGCTTCTGTAGCTACCTTTGCTTCATCAGATTGATTTAAAAATGAAGGAAAAATATGCCAATATGAGAAATTTGGCAAAAAAAGTAACTTCATTGAACTCTTCTTTAAATGAAAGCCTTACATACAACTGAAATACTTTAGATTTGCTTTCTGTTATAACCAGTGAAAAAATAGGCTATTAAAATATCATTGAAATATGCAAACAGTGGATTGAGATGTACTTATTAATCATCATAGCATTGTTGGAATGACAAAAGAGGTGGAGTACTCTGTTAGCAAAATGTTTGCTGAGTTTTTTATCAAACTAAAAAAAAAAAAAATCAGTATGTATTTTAACTAAACTTTAAAGCTGAATTCAGACTGGCCATAGATATTGGTCCTAAACTCTGCTCGTTACTTCAATTTTGTCTTACTACAGTGTAAATCTTTAAAATAAAAGACTACAGAGAGTGAAGTACTTAAGTATCTAAGTCTGTTGAATTTTCCACAAAAGTCAATTTCATTCTTACATATTTCTATATTTTTGAAAATCTTGGTGTAGGTCTCAATTTCAGATCATACTGTGGCTGGTTACAGATTATGAGCTATACTTTTGTGCCCCCCCCCCTTCTCAGGATCATTTATACTTGGATCAGCCTCAGTCAGTTTATAACAATGAGATGAATCCCTTCATGCCTTTTGCCCAATGTAAAATACATTTTTTCTTGAGTTTTGAAAAGTTACATATTGATTTCACAGTACTCTCAATAGATTTTTGATCACAGTATTTTAAGATGAACAAATCATATATATATATATATATATATATTCAGAATCAAATGGTGTTCTCATATGTTTAGTATACTCTCCTGCAAAGTCTGATTATGTTCAAGTTTACTGAGAAGCACTGTTGTAACTATAGCAGTAAACATCAGAAAATCAAATTGTTTATGCTGTAGCCTGACATAGTCCAAAGGCTTACAGTTCTTACTTGCCCAGCAAGAGGAAAGGACTCCAATAGCTTGATAATGTGATGATTAGATAATTGCTTACTTAAAAATCCCACATTGAAATCTATACTACTATCTCCTCCATACATCTCTACAAACACATAAGAGTATATGTTTATACTTAGACTAGACAAAAAAAAAAAGTGGAATTGACTACATTGTAAAATAAAGACAAATAAATAATATGATGATTTTATGTCATAAAACCATGATAATACCTGAATTATTAATTAGCTTTTTTTTAATTTAAAAATTTCAACAGTTTTTGTCATAAATGCTCAGAGTCCAATTGGAGTTTTTGGAATATTTTATTACAATCAAAAGGTGAAAAGCAATAAGCAAGCAGCGCTGAGTGTGCCAGGGAGTCTCCACTCCACCAACAACGCACACCAAGAAGATGGTCCCCTTTTCTTTTATACAGTGTCTTATTTAAAATTCCCTGAAGTCCCCTCCTCCTTTCGGTTAATCATTTTATTCTTCCACACTTGTGTGTCTAGTCTCTAAGGGGTCGCACATTCCTTCAGGTGGTCTTTGGGCTGAAGTCTGTTTGTCTTCCTCAGTGCCCTCTGATTCATTCCTACCGGCTCGGCCTTGCAAGGTTTGTGTTTGAGATGCTTCTCTCTGCCACCCCTTGATTTGAGGAATGCACACTCCAGCTCCATCTTTCAGGGTTTTGTGTTTAATGCAGATAGAGTTCTGTTCTCAGTTTATCCTTCCATGTCTTATAAGGAAATTTTACTCCTTTAAGCAATTTTCTCTGCCGATTGTGGTTAAGGCTAGTTTACCATTATTGTATCAGCATCCTTGACACTGTGTCTTTTGACACAAATCACATCTACATGTTTTGCAGTTTTCCTCCTCAGCAACAGGGTTCTTAGCAAATATAAATGTCAATAAATAAAAAAGTTACAAGCTTTTATTTCTTAACACGTGAAAATGAAAAACATCTCATGATGGACACCACCGACAATGGCCACATAATAATACATTTTTAGGGATTTTTAAACCCCTCAGAACATTATCAGTTTTTTTTAATGAATTATTTTTTATTAAAATAATCATAGTGTGTATGTATTTGGCATTGTTTTGTTTGTTTGTTTATTCTATGAAACTATTTGCTGTTTATCTGTGGTTTCAGATACATTAAATTAAAGTCTCCTATGTGACATATTTAATAGTAGGTATATCAGACCCCAAGATTCTACCTGCTGGCATATCTCTTTGTCATTAGTTCCTATGCAAGAATTATTCATTCTTAATGTTACAGACATGAGCCTGATGTGCAGCTCATTGGAAAAGTCCTCCGATTGGGTTGTTTACATGAACTCTTTTTCAGAGAGAGAAGTATGGGTGTACCTAGGCTCAGTCTTAGTGATTTGGGGTAAGAGTGGGTTAAGGAACTTAAGGATAGTTCAGGGGATGAGAGATTAATGAAAGCAAGACTGATGAAGGTACCTCCTGGGATAAGGAGAACAAGACTAATAGAAGTTGAGTAAAATCAATATAGTGGTCAAATGGTGGTTGAGCAAAGATAATAAACTGTAAAACCATGGCTAGCTGAGAACCAGATGGAACTGGATGACTTCCTCAAACTGCAGTGGGGTGAAAAGTACAAAGCAAGGAAGACATACAAGCCTTCACCTCCAAGACCCTGGCCCACAACCACCAGGAGACTCTGTGCATGCTTAACTTAAAGGAATTTGTGGTGGAACCTATGAAAATGATTTCTTGAATCTGATTGTACTAGTCCGTTCCATTCTTAGGAATGCAATGGATATGTATACTTTGTGCTCTTAAATATGTAACTACTTCTCCCTCTGCTTTGTTCAAGCTAGGTGGGTCTACCCCCCTTGCATCTGGCGTGTGTTTACAGTGCCAAATAAACACACCTGCTTTGTAACCTAAACCCGGGTTGTAGAGTTTGATTCTGCAAGTCATTAGTCCAAGTCTTAGTGATTTATGTCTAAAGGATTGTGTGTAACCACTTATCAGTCACCCTTTGCCTGTCAGAGCCCTCATGCTGAAACAGGCATTTCAGCAAGGCTTGTGTTTTTAATTACAAGGGTGGGGGAAGGGAGAGCGCACAGAAGCCAGTGGTTGGTACAGCAGTGGGATTACTCAATTTTACTGAAAGTACATCTTCACTAAACCAAGTCGAAGATGTAAAGGCTCCCTGCCACACATGTGCCACATGGCTGAGAAATAGCTGGTACCCAGCCAGCATGTACCTCACAGCCCAGTGTTGTTTCAGTAAAGCTGGTGGAGCAAAAAGGTACAGAAATAGCTCCATATGAAACACTGGCCTAGCAGTACTCCCCTTAATTAACAACACAACAGAATTTGTTAAAATACCTCTTAGCACAGGTGAGTCGGTCTCATCTCTTAAGACTCTTGCCCTCTTCCAATACTTTGTTTGAAAGGAAGCACTCCACTGGATGAGTCTAACTCATCTTCTCCCCATCAGCAGGGTACCTTTCACAGTGAGATGTTGCACATCCCTTACTTTGCAGATAATCTCTGGGTTAAATACAAATTAATTACTGGATAGGCTTGAGATAATGCCCCTAACACAGCTAGTGCCTTTATTGGGGCAGTTCTTAATGTCTTATTTGTGATTTCAATAAACTGTTTATTTTCAGCTATATGAACCTCTTTCAGGGAAAGTCCTGGGTCACTCTGGAAGGCAAGCAGAAACTGATAAGTGGCTACATGCAATCCTTTAGCTACCAACCTCCGAGAAAGAGTTCAGTAAGCAGGAATATCCTTTCTGAGCCTTGTCACTCAGTGAGAGGGCTTCTCCAGTGAGTTCAGATTTTAAATGTGACAATAAAAAAAAAAAAAGTAGTTGGCAAGATTGTCATGGATAAATAGCTGCCAAAATTTAAGTATGCACCATCCCAAGCAGAAATAGAGCAAGTCCAAACATTTTGGAAAGGTGAGAACAAAATGGTAGAGCAAATTTAAAATAGCTAAAGGCAAAGGATTTTTTGTGGGGTACTGGATGCTTATTTGTCTTAGTCTTAATCAAAGGAAAATTAAGATCTCCTCCCCCTGAAAGAATTCCAGAATACGCTGCACTGAAGTCACAAAATGAAGTCCTGAAAACATCACTGACCTTTGAAAAGGAGAACCAAGAGAAACTGGGGACAAGGGTAGATAAACTTATAATTGAAATCCCAAACTGGAATACAGAGCCAGGGAATTTAAAAAAATGCAACTGCCCTTAACTGAGGCAAGAAAGGCAATGGCAGGAAAATTTAAATTTTTTACTAAACTAGATGCTGTCCTCTGTCTTGACTAAAAAAGTCTGCAAGTTAATACATTGTACAGATCACAAGACATGAAATGGAGACATCTGATATGGTGATGACAGAGATGAACCAGTAAAAAATTATGATTATCATCTTACTCCAAAACCTGGAACTTTGCTGATCAGAACCAAAATCATGAACAAGATAGATGACACTGTAATACTGTACAAAACATCCTGTGATCTACTGCTGAATTAGTACAGCTGAAGGAAAGGTACTATATACGTCTGGATGAGTTTAAGGCAGGATATGCGTAGCAAACATTCCTTACAAGGGTGAGGCAAATCCTACTCTGCAAGAAAAGAGCAGGAGGCTGTTGCGACCCTGGAGTGGTTTTAGCTACCGCACTGAGTTATCATAATTACTCACTCCACGGGCTGTCTGTTGTAGCATAGGCTCACAAGGAGGAGAGATCCCTTAATAGCAAACCACAAGGTTCCCCTATCTACTGCATTTGAGAAAAATGCAGCCTGCAGACAGTCAGTATATGAGAAGCATGTGTCAAGGAGATCCTTGCTGTTAGCCTCTCTTGATCGGTCAAGGTTAACTCCCCTTATCTGTGTGGCCTTCCAGATACATAAATACATCTGTAGCTATTGTCCAGGACCATGTATACTGAACTGAGTAGGATAAACATCTGAGAGACTACCAGAATTCTCTGATGGGCTTCCAGGCTCACAAAATTAAGCCTAAGCAGGAGTTCAAGTGTAACGATATTTGGCCTTACTGATGGTATTGCCCTGAAAGTTACTATGTGGCACATCCATTGCCAACCTCCAATTTCTGATACAATCTTTATATTCAAGAATCAATTCAACAGTGAGAAATCAGCTGTCAGGAAATAAATTGATTCCTGCTAGACTGGTGCCCTTGTCTCTACAGTGGGATCTAATTGGCTTAGCAGATATTGCGACAAAAGTTTGTATCTCTGGGAAGAGCAATGAACCACCCTGCCCAACAGGTGCTAGTTTTACAGTGTCTCTTTAATAAATGTCCCAAATTGCCATTCCCATTCCAGTAGGACCAAGGAGAATTTTTACAAATTTCCTCATGGATAAGAGTGTTCAAACATCAATAATGACTAAGAAAAACACTGAATTCCTAAAAATGAAACCATAAGGTAAAATTCACGGGGACTGATAAGATAATATAGGAATGTTTCAAAACCTAAAATTGCCCTGTGACTCCCAGGTGGGAAGAAATTCACCTAGTAGTAACAGGTACCAGTAAATATTGCCAATACTAACATATTTGTATCAGATTTGTTATACGACAGAGTGTAGAAACTCCCCAGTGTGTCAATCCTGAGTTTCCCAGGATATGGTGACTGGAGTAATAGGATGACTTGAAGAAGATGAGCTTAAAATTATAACTTTATTAGATATGTCTATATATTTATTCCAAACAGCTCTCACTAATATAAGGCAATACCTTCTGCCAGCAGCCACTCATTCAGACACTGACAGGGTGGAAACAGACATTGAAAATATATGCATTATCATTTATGCACACTCCCCCTGTAATACCCCTGTCTGTCGTATGCTTTGGCCACATAAGCAAGTTGCTCAGCTCACATTTTTGTTCAAGCTGGGTGAAGGATAACATGGATTAATTCACATTCTTGCTTAAGTTACAATTCTCTGCCTATTTACAGTCACAGTTAACCTGGTGATTTCCTACACTGTTGAAATGCAAAGCACTCATCCCTCTCTAAATTACATACATCATGTGCTTATATCTCTGCCAAGATGTCTGAATTTATTTTTTTCCAATAGTAGAAAAAGTAAAGACTGAAAATGATTCACTTAATTAATATGGCAGGCAAACAAACACATTTCAGTTTACCTTTGTCTAGTGTTTGAGTTTATAACACTAAAGGTTAATTAATTTATATCTTTTATTATGAGGAAGATAGCACACAATTACAAAAATTTACGGTTTTCTAATGATACTAATGTGAACCATCTGCTTGGCACATCCTGTGAATTACTCTGTCTTTTATAATGAATCTTTTATATAGGGATTAGGGAAAGTGTTAAGGAAAAAGCAGTTTTAAAAATTCCATAGCATTTCTCTTTAAGTTTGAATATGAGGACAGAGACAGAAAAAAAATCACAAAATATTTTGATGCTATTCTTTTGAAGTGTATAGAGATGTGTGTATGATATTTATACAAACATGCATACTAAATATCTATATAGGTTAATTCACTTTCATTGGAGGTTTTATAAGTGTTCCAGAGGCGAAGAAAGTACTCTGTGATACTACTACACATTTTATAGACTATATCCATATGACTATGCTGTCCATTTGTCTTGTCAATAAAGAATTCTTCAGAACACTATATGCACTTAAGTATATCAGTCATTTTCACAGATATTTCAAAGGAGCCTCATATTTATTGAAAAAAATGAGCTACCAGATATAATTTTAGATATAAGGATATAAATTACGGCTGCCAGTGAGCAGCAGACAGGACGAACTCAAACATTCAGTACCCTCCAAGTAAGGAACTAGCATTTTTTCTTGCTGTCCTGGTTTCAATTGAGACAATGTCAATGGCAAGCTATTTTGGTTGTTGTGGAGTGATGAGAGTGCCCAGGGCTGGGAAGAGCCTCTGCCATTAGGGCACAATGACAGGTGTGTGGATTCAAGGGAATGTTCAGAATTGGGGCTGAAAAATAGGTTTGACAAGGTATGGAAGGGAACACTGAGGACAAAGGCTGCCTTCAGGAGACAAGAGCAGAAGTCAAGTGTCCATGTAATCTACGTGTGATGACGACCCTGACTGAAGAAGAAGCACGTGAATAGAAGCAACTTGCAGCTGTGATTGGATGAGCATTAGCATGAGAAATTATTGTCTAGATTGAAGGAGACTTGTTAAGTGTTCTGTTGACATGTAGGGGGGTGGAAAGTTGCAGGAGGGAGCTTGGAGATGTGTGTAAGGATGTTAGAACCTGCAGTAAAGGATTGGATCATTCACACAGTTGAGTTTGTACCTTCAGATGCTGCAGGCAGGGTGAAGGGGTGGGGCAGAGTGAGGACAGCTGGCCTGGCAGGGAGCTACTCCTATACCACATGGCATTATATGGAAGGTATATAGGGAGTTGGTGGGGGGCAGGGGGGTTACCGCTGCTCAGAGATTGACTGGGCATTGGTTGGCAGGGAGTTAATGTTTTGGTAGTGGAGTGTCAGTCATCTAGGAATTGTATTTTTAGCTAGCCTTCAGTTGACAGGTATTAAATAGTTCCAATGTAGTTGTATATATCTACATATACACATATATTTATCATTGCTTGTTTGTGTTGGTTTTTTTTTTTGCTATTATTTTTCTCTCCCTCATCCTACTGGTTAGGGTGAATGAATGAATGGCTGGTTGATGTTTAGCTGTGTGCCATGTTAAACCACATTTGCCTAAACATAATTTTATAAGGAAAACTAGGCTATATATTCTATCTCCAAGATTATTAAATTTAAGGCTTTGGACAAAGGAAACACGTGGAAAAAGTCAGCCTTGTCAGTACCACTGTCCCAAACACTTGGTCATCTTTGATTTTTCTACTTCGAAAAACTTTTCATAGATGAACTCAGGTAACCAGTGAAGAATAAATAGTTCTCAAATCACATTTCACTTTGTTTAAAATTAAGGTGCTGTATTCCTCAGAGAAGACTTTTAACAATCTTTATTCATTGAACTTGTGGGTCATGGCATAGCATGGTTGCAGTACACACTGGGTCAAGGACAGTGTACTAACATAGCACATCAAAAACTTTTCCTTTTAACATCAGGTATGAAACCTAAGAAAGAAATATTTTTTTAAGTTTAATTCAAAGACTATATCTATGAACAAATAAGCTGTTTTGTAACAAAAGAATGTTGTGTGAGCCAGCTTAGCCCTTCGCAATTTAAAAAGCTCCATGCACAGAAAGTGGTAGCCAACTTCAACAGAAGCAATAGAAACTTCAACAAGTTAAACTTCTGCTATGAATTGAGGATAAGAATATCAGCAAAACAAAGTGTGCTAGACAAAGCACGGATATAGCTGTTGGAAACCTTCTGAAATACTCCCACTGGTAGCATTTCTGCCACCAGTTCTCTTTCTTTGCTTATTCTCAAATGGTTTTCTACCTAGCAAATCATAACATTACTTACTATATTACCAGAATAACCACTTGTATGGGAACAGCTGAGTCATGGCCTGATTTAGCATCTGGAGAAAAGACCCAGTCAGCCCTGGAAGCACAGTGAAGGTAATTCACGTGTACAACCAGAAAGTATGGAGCTTGGCTCCACACTTCTTAGACCTCATTTAAGGGCTGACTGCTACTGAGAAAGGATCTCTTGCTGAAGATTCCTCCTTTGTAGAGTCTTTCTGTGAGCATAGATCTGTGGAGACAGGAGAGCATGCTTCCTTTTGCAACACCTTCTTACTGTGCTGGTCCTGCTGCTGTTACATTCAGCAAGCCAGCCTGGAGCACCAAAAATATTAATAAAAAAATAAAGAGCTTTCCTTTTCGACATCTTTAAGTAGGTTAACAAGGAGACAATTGTCCCTTTAGATAAAACCTTGCTAGGGCATATCACAGGATTTCTAGGATCCCCTTATTATGAATTAGAAGCTAAAGCTGGAAAGTGGGACCCCCCTGTGGGATTGTGGAAATATTTTTCATCCTGTGTGGCATAGAATATTTCTATGGTTTGGATAAAGATGATCAGACAACAACTGGCTGTCTCCGCTGCAGTATGGCCACTATTAAAGGTGCTGAATCATGCAGAACTTTCAAAGAGTACTTTAGAAAATAAGAATCAATTACTTGCATGATCACATTAAGAAACTTGAGCAACTGCTTAGTGTATTGACAGGGAAAACAGGAAGTTTAGCTTTCCATTTAAAATAAATTTGGAATATCACATTGGAAAATACTCAGGCCTGGAATCAGTGGACCTGGGTAATGCAAAGGAAAAAAATTACAAGATTGAATCTCAAAGCCCTGCTTGAGGCAGATTCCTTTGAGATCCAACTTATAGTGACACAAAAAATGAACAGGATAGGCTAGTAGGGGTGCCCCCTGATCAGTGGCTCCTTGCCCAAAACCAGTTCCCTGTAACAGCTCACCTAGGCTACTATGCCTAAGCCACCTGATGAAAAACATTTTGCAATAGCACAATTCATGGCATAATGGGGAATGTCAGTCCCCCCAATAACTAGGGCCTCCTGATGAGACTGGAGGCCCAGTGTTGAGCTGACAATTTCCTTGTCCTGGAAGAACGTAAAGTATGTAATGGCTCTAGTGGATACAAAAGTGGAAATACTGATCATTTACTAGGATTCAACCAAGTGTAATGGGGATAGAGTGATTATCAGTGGGTTCAGGGGACAGACCATTCCTGTTACCCAGAGATAGTTATGTTGGGGGTTGGGCATCTCTCAAGTATAAGATGTCTATTGCTCCAGTCCTAGAGTACATCTTCGGCATAGATGTTTTAATGCGTCTGGTTCTCCAGACAATTGTAGGGGAGTTCAGACTCTGAGAAAGGTTTACTAGTGTCCAGGTGGTACAGGTGATATTGAGAGGCCACGTGAAGGCCCTCTGCCTGCCAGAACTGCACCAGATTACTAATGTAAGGCAGAATAGAATCCTGGGAGGGCAAGATAAAATATGGAGAACTGTGCAGGAATTAGAAAAAGCTGGGGTAATAAGACCTGCACATAGCTCATACAATTCCCCTGTATGGCCAATATGGAAGTCAGATGGTACAAAGAGAATGACAGTGGATTACAGAGAAATAAATAAGGTCACACGGCCCACTCATGCAGCTGTACCCAATATTGCTTCCATAATGGAAAATTTGAATTGCAAAATAAAAACCTATGATTGTGTCCTAGACTTGGAAAATGCATTCTTCAGTATTCCAATTGCAGAAGAATCTCAGGCCCTATTTGTATTTACATGGGAAGTCAGGCAGTGGATCTTTCAGATCCAGACACTGGAGTACATGTTTACCAACATATTATCGTATTCTGTGATAAAAATTTTGTTTCATTCTTTTATTATTTAGAAATAATAATGTCAACTAAATTAAGATTAGATGAAATATTTCAGATTAAGATGAAATATTTCTTTTGATAGACCACATAATTCTGTGATATTTAACTAGATCTAATAGAAAATTCAAAAGCATATAAAGTGTAAGTTCATAGGAATTAACACTGACCTAAAGAGACAAATATCTTTGTAAGTACAATGTGAGACACATTACTGAATTACGTATTGAGTAATAGCAGTACTCTAAAATCATTAAGGGAAGAATTAAGATTTTGTTTGTTTATGAAGTAAATTTTAAAAAAGAGAAAAATATTCAGACATCACTTATTATTTTTAAGTGAAAATTCTGATGCTATCATGCTATCTGCCTCTCCTTTGAAATTTTCTATTGCTTTGATTGCAAAGATGACTTTTTGGATTTATTATATCCTGTATTAGACTATTGAAAAAACATTTCTAACAAGAATACCTTTATCTGAGGCTGAAACTATTGGTTAAATGTATGCGAGAAATCTTATTTCAAACCTGTCAATCTTACAGCTGTTAGTATGAACAAGAGTCCTTTTGAAAATCAGATCAGATCTCCAATTTTGTTTTAATTGCTTGATTTGGATCTTTAAATCCTGACAGCAGATTGGAGGTTATTTAGATTTTCTTCTTGCACTGCACTCTAAGATTCTGTTTTAATTTTTTCCAATGCACTACTAAGGGCAACAAAACTGGTGAGGGGTCTGGAACACAAGTCTTATGAGGAGCAGCTGAGGGAGCTGGGATTGTTTAGTCTGGAGAAGAGGAGGCTCAGAGGAGACCTTATTGCACTCTACCACTTCCTGAAGGGGGGTTGTGGGGAGGAGGGTGTGGGCCTCTTCTCCCTGATAAATAATGACAGGACGAGAGGGAATGGCCACAAATTGTGCCGGGGAAGATATAGATTAGACCTGAGGAAGCATTTCTTTTCTGAAAGAGTGGTCAGGCACTGGAATGGCCTGCCTAGGGAGGTGGTTGAGGCACCGTCCCTAGTGCTGTTCAAGAAGCGTTTAGATGAGGTGCTAAGGGATTTGATTTAGTAGTTGGGTAGGGATAGTGATAGGAGGATGGTTGGACTAGATGATCTTGTAGGTCCTTTCCAACCTTATGAACCTATGAACCTATGAACTAATTTATGTACCTCAAAAACAATTTGTGTCAAATCAAGGCATAGTAACTGGTAATGTATGGAGGGCTACACTGAACAAAAGCAGTAACACAGACTTATCCATGGTTGCTTGGTTTGTGTTGTTCTTGTCGTTTTCTGGAGCTGAACTTTGTTATAGAGGGAAAAAATATATGACTTCTGTGTGAGACAACAGATCAGACCCAACCAGTATAGTTTTATGAAAGGCAGGTCCTGCCCAACCAACCTCATCTCCTTCTATGAATAGGTGACTTACCCAGTGGATAAGGGAAAGGCTGTGGATCTAGTCTACATAGACATTTGCAAAACTTTTGTCTCTGTCTTCCCGCACTACTCTACTGAAGAATCTGGCAGCCCATGGCTTAGATAAATGTACTCTTCACTGGGTAAAATATGGAATGGAGAACCAAGACCAAAGAGTGGTGTGAATGGTGTTAAATCCAGCTGGTGACCAGTCATGACTGGTGTTTGCTGTGGTCAGTCATGGGACCAGGCCTATTTAATATCTTCATGGCTGATCTAGATGAGGGGATTGAGAGCACCTTCAGTAGGAGACACCAGGTTAGTAGGAAGTGCTGATCTGCCTTCGGATAGGAAGGCCCTATAGAGGGATCTGGACAGGATGGATTGCTGGGCTGAGGTCAATGGAATGAAGTTCCACAAGACTTAATGCTGGATTCTGCACTTCGGTCACAATGAACCCATGCAACTCTACAGGCCTGAGGCAGTGTGGCTGGAAATTGGATCACTTTTGTGGCTCTTCTCTGAATATGCTCCAGTAGGTCTGTGTCTCCTGTACTGAGGACTCCATATCTGGATGCTGTATTCCACATGAGGTTTCACCACTGCAGAGTAGAAGGGGAGGATCACCTCCATTGTCCTGCTGGTCATGCATCTTTTGATGCAGACCTGGATATGGTTTGTTTTCTGGGCTGTGAGGGCACATTGTTGGCTCATGTCAAGCTTCTTATCCATCACTACCCCCAGTCTTTTTCAGCAGAGCTGCTCCCAAACCTTTCATCTCCCAGTTTGTATAGGTAGTGAGGATTCCCTCAACCCAGGTGCAAGACCATGCACTTGGATTTGTTGAACCTCATGAGGTTCACCTAGTCTCACTGCTCAAGCCTTTTTAGGTAACTCAGAATGGTGTTCTGTCCTTCTGGGCACAACCCACAGATTGATGTCATCAGTAAGCTTGCTGAGGGTACACCCAACACCACTGTTGATGTCACTGGTGAAGAGTACCGGCCCCAGTACTGACCCCTGGGAGGCACCTCTTGTCTCTAACCTCCATCCAGATACAGAACGACTGACCACACTTTTCTGGACTCAGTCCTGTAGCCAGCTCTTTATCCATTGAACAGTCCACCCATCAAATCCACATCTTTCCAATTTGGAGAGAAGGATGTTGTGTAGTACTGTGTCAAAGGCCTTACTGACATCAGGATAGATCACATCAGTGGCTCTTCTCCTGTCCATTGATGCAGTGAGACCATCGTAAAAGGCCACCAGGCTGGTCAAACAGGATTTGCACTTGGTAAAGCCATGCTGGCTCTCCCATAATACTTTCTTACCTTCCATGTGTATTAGCATAACTTCCAGGATGATCTGTTCCATGATCTTCCCTGGCACGTAGATGAGACTGACAGGTCGGTAGTTCCCAGTTTACTCTTTTTGAAAATAGGTATGATGTTTTTCTTCTTTTTCTTTCTTTCTTTTTTTTTTTTTCCCCAGTCACCAGGGTCCTCACCTGATTGCCATGACATTTGAAATATCATAGAAAGTGACCACATCAGTCAATTCTCTTAGGACTGAGATGCACCTCATCAGGACCCATAGACTTGTGGATGTTCAGGTTCCTCAGGTAGTCATGAACCTGACTTCAATTACAGTGAGAGGGATGTTAATGCTTCAGCTCCATGGATCATCAATAGCTCTGGGTACATCTGTCTCAGAAAAGAAGAACTACATACTCCAGAGGGCTTTGTGTTGCTTCACATTTTTCCATTTTCCACCCAGGGGGAAAGATGAAAACTGTTTGCATGTCATGAGACACAGGTGCTTTTCTTTCAGACTGACCCAGCAGCAGGTGCTCCCTAGCTGTCTTGCCTTCAGCATTTGCATAAGGCCTTCTGTTCTTGGACACTCTCTCTTTTTATTTGACTTATTAGCTTTAATTCCAATTATATTTTATTACATTGTGTTATTTATTTTTCCTCAGGTCATTGGTGCTGTTTTGTTTTTAGGACCATCTCCCTTTTTCTTTTTCCCTTTCTACCCTTCCCCTTTCCTAGGTCAGCGGACCCACAGACCCACACCCCAGTCATCATGAAACCAGGACAAACCAGCCCGTAAACCATTGACAAGAGCAGGCATGTTTCAGTAGATAAGGAATTGGTTGGAAGGTTGTGGACAGAATGCTGCGGTCAATGGCTCTATGCACAGGTGGAGGTTGGTAATGAGCAGTTTTGTCCAGGAGTCTGTTCTGGGTCTCTAACATCTTCATCAGTGACATATATGATGGGATTGAGTGCACCCTCAGTAAGTTTGCAGAGTGGTGCAGTTGATATGGCAGAAAAAAGGGATGCTATCCCAAGGGATAGATCTTGAACTTGATCCTTGTAAACTCAGTGAGGCTCAATAAAGTAAAAGGCAATGTTTTGCACTTGGGTTGAGGTAATTCCAGATATATATACAAATTTGGAGAAGTACTTCTTGAGTCTAGCCCTGCTGAGAAGGACTTAGGGGTCCTGGGAGATGAAAAACTTAACATGAGCCAGAAGTGTGCACTTGCAGCCTGTAAAGCCAATGGTATCCTGGGTTCCATTAGAAGTGGAGTGGCCAGCAGGACAAGGGAGATGATTGTTCCCATCTATTCAGCCCTTGTGACATCCCAGCTGGAGTATTATGTCTAAGTCTGGGACCTCCAACATAGGAAAGATATGGAGATTTTGGAGAGGGTTCAGAGGAGGGCCATGAAGATGATTCAAAGACTCAAGCACCTCTCCTATGAAAACAGACTGAAGGAACTGGGCTTGTTCAGCCTGGAAAAGAAGGTTGGGAGGAAACCTCATTGTAGCTTTCCAGTATATCAAGGGAATTTATAAACATGAGGGATATTAACTTTTTACACAGGTAGGTAGTAATAGGACAAAGGGGAATGGTTTTAAACTAAAGGAAGGGAGATTTAGATTGAATATCAGGGGAAAAATTTTTACTGAGAGGGGTGAGGTGCTGGAATAGGTTGCTCAGACAGATAGTGAATGCCACAACCCTGGAGATGCTCTGGGCAATCTAATCTAGTACTTGTCTCAGTATCTGGCAACCTTACCTGAGGCAGGGGGGTTGGAACCTGATGATCACTGAGGTCCTTTCCAACTCAAGCTGTTCTATGATTCTGTTTCTATGATTCTCCCTTTTTCTAGAACTATGATGAAGCACTTGCTGGCTCCTCCACTGTGAAGCATGGATTCCATGTAAATTCCTTACTCTTGTTAATTTTTTAAAATCTCACTTCTGGATAACTTGTCCATCAGACTCCTGCTTGTAGGATTTTAGTAAGGTCCTCTGTTCTTAGTGAAGCTCTCTGCCTTTTTCTGGGCTCTCCATCACAGGTAAAATTCTTTCAGGAGTTGGTCTCCATTTAGTCTACTTTGGCATACGTCAATACATTCAACTCATGAGTGAAAACATCAAAAAATGCTTGTTTACTCCCTCCTCTTTTACTTCTATGTCAAGTAAATCCCCATTTTATTTTGTAGTGCTTATATGTTTATTTAAAAATTTTTACTCCCTCCAGAGCATCATGGACGACAAAAGAGAAGTCTAAAGTATAATCTTGTTTTCACTTCTGTAACTACATTCTGTACTCTAGTTTATGTATACATAGCTTAGAAATATCCCAAACTCTTTCATTCGCTATCTAGACAAACTGAATCACTTACAATGAAGCTGTATTGAATGACATTTAATTTTAAAACAAACCATCTAACAGAACTCAGATATTTCCTTTCTGGCAGATGAGATAATCTGACTTTTAATGAGGGTGAGAAGCTTATGAATATGAATTAAGAAACATTTTTGTATTTAAAGATTGACTGTCAGAAGGTCAAGAGATCTGAAGTGATTTAGATCATCTATTCTTTTTCAACACCAACTAAAGAGATCTATTAGAGATCATCCTGAAGTCTGCAATAAATAATAAAGCAAGAAAATTTCAGTTTTTACATAAAAAAAAAGAACAACATGAAATAATAGAAATTGCAGCATTTCATTGAGCTGAGAGAATCACAGAAACAGTAGTTGTTATGGATCCCTTGTATGAATCCCTTTTATACTACTTCTCTGATAGAAGTTTGGAAGGGATGTTTATGTGTAAATTTATGCATATGTATATATGCAGAAAATATAGAAGTTTAATAATTTTAATTATTTACAACCTTACAATTTAATATAAATAAGAGGAAAAAAAAAAGGAGCTTTTATACTGACCAGAAGCTTTTCTGCCTCAATATCTTTTCTTTTTGAGTTACTCAGAATGATTCACAGAACTCAGTCAAGACCTCTCGGCAACACGGGCAAAATTAAATTTTGCAGCTCCATGGGTGTGAAGCTGAGAAAGACTGGAGCAGGAACACAGCCACAAGGGAGCTGGGGGGAGCTTGAGTGCTTGCTCTTACTCCTGTTGCCTGGCAGATGGGAGGCTGTGAGTAACAACTGCTTCCACACCAGCACCCGCTGACTGCCCACTTTCCAGATTGGTGGCATAGATAAATCACATATTAGGGTCAGGGACATTGTTTGCATGCCCACTTTGCCTCTGTCTATAGACAAGTTTTTCTATGAATTTGTGTTATATATGTTTTCTGCACAACATTGCAACCCTAATGTGAATGACCTTTAAAACAAAAAACAAAAAAATACCCAACCGTTTATAGATCATGATATCAGGAAGTATAATTTCACTTTTGTTCTTTTGTATTTTTAAAACATGCTGTTGCTTACACAAGTGATTTTTTTTAGTCTTTTTAGTTTCCATTGTCTTTGTGTCCTTTGAAACTAAATGAGGAAAGAATGAACAAAAATGCATATTTCCTGAAAAGGTCTTGAATAAATGAACTATTTGTCTTTTGTTTCAGCAGGCTGCTATGCTAGAATATATTCACACTCAAACAACAATATACCCTGCCCAAAAGAAAAATATGACATTATGCAAATTGACAAATACTGGACATAGAGAATCACAGAATCACATGCCTAGGGGCGAAACACCCACCACTGTTCTTGGCAGCCTGTTCCAGTGCTTTGCCATCCTCATTATATAAAGCTTCTTCCTTATGTCTAATCTATCCTCTTTTAGTTTGAAACTATTTCCCCATGTCCTATTACAGCAGATTCTGCTAAAGAGTCTGACCCCTTATTTCTCACAGCTCCCCTTTAGGTACTGGAAGGCCATTACTAGGTCTCCCTGGAGGTTTCTCTTTTCCAGGGTTAGCAGTTCTAGCTCTCTGGATATTTGGACGTTTTTGTGCCCAGATAACATGTTCTTGAGGAAGTTCTGATTAGAAATTGAGTTAATTCTCGCAAGATAAAGGATCCTTCTTAGTCACAGCATTTATTTGAATCCTTTGTCAAGCAGCTGATGTCCATTACATTTTAGGATACTATTTTCAGTGCATGTGGTACCTCTGATATTAAAGATTTCCACAGACTTTTCAAATATGTAGGCACATTTCCACATTACTTTGAGTTGCTCTAATAGTCTGAACTACTGCTATTCCGTTTGCCATGTTTATCTGAGATTGGTGCCAAAGTATTTTCAATATGGATTTGGTGGTGAAAACTCTTCCTTGAATCCATTTGTTATTAATAAGATTTCAAGAATCGGGTGGTTTCCTTGTTCAGAAACCCAATTGTTTATGTATTCCTGCTCTTAGTTGCATGTATTATTAGAAAACAATTTTATATGTATTATTGCTTTTGATTCTAATTCTCAAACATATGAAAATCATATATTTACACACATATACAGATACAAATGTAAAACATATGTATAATTTACCACATGGACTCATTCTAATTTTCCTAGAAATTAGACTTGGAATAGAGAAGATAAAAAAAAATACCTTTCCCTTGTCATTTCTCCTCAAGACTGATTCACTTAAATGTCTAAAGCCAGATACCATATGCAAAGGATTATGGAGATATTCAATTAAGAGCATGTTTCTCCTTTGCTTTAATCAGCTATAAAATGCTATTAGTGGTAGAATCTGTACTTGTTTTCAGAATAGCACTCCATGAAAATAAAATGGGCAGTCACCACAAACTGTTAATATTTTGAAAGGAGTCATTTTCATCCACTAGTACTGGACTGTTTGCTTCTGAATGTCTAGCTTCACCATAAATTAGATAGGTAAGAAAGCAGGACAGTAAGTGCATGTGTAACTGTACTCCAAGAAAGATACTGAAAGTTTGTGAGTTAAGCAGCACAGGGTCAGGAAAAAAATCTATGTTAAGTAATAATGTTAAATCTTCAATTTTTTTTCTTTTCTTTTTTTTTTTTTTAAGTTTACATGTGCCTAAATTCAAGTGAATTAAGGTGTTATTTTAATGTTGTTTACCTATTTGTTGTTTAAATCAAGCAGATTCATGCTGCATATCTATTTGCTTCCTAGGGATTAATATTAGAACTATTTGGCTGGGAGAGATCTTCATTTATTCAGTCATTCATTCTAGTCTATCATTCCTTCTGTTTTCTGTGACCTTATTACAAACCATAACTAATCGTGACATCTTTATGCTGTGGACAGATTGCGGAAGAGATCCCTTTAAAACTAATTTTGATTCTGTTCTTTGTTTCTTCTGTTCAGCACAGACAAAGTAAAAGCATGATAATCATTATTTGGAGAAATATGGATAAATTCCAGCTAATAAATTTTGGCAATTATTTCCTGGGAGGAAAGAGCAGTAATATATTTGACATTTTTAAGTTTATCTCATCAGCCGTATGCAAACTTGCTGCTAGGACATACTGGTGAATTTAGATACAGTATTCCTACATTTAAGTTTTGAAAGCCAGAGCTACTAGTTGATTCAAAAATAGTTGTTGTAAATAATATTAACATACAGTTAAATGCAGACAACGTCTGTAGATTATTTAAGTCAGAAAGATAAAATAATCACTGGAAGTTTAGCAGGCTGAATAAACATCTTGAAACCAAAATCGTTATTGTTGAGCTGAAAAAAAAAAGAATGATTTAATAACATGAAAGGTAGAATTGCATTCTCAACAATATAAATAATTGCTTATAATATGTTTTCTTCAGCACAGTTCATTTTAGCAAAGGAATATCACCTTTATAACCCTTACCTTGAACTATACACTGTTTTCTTTTACAAGATTTATATCTGCATCTATTACATCTGTTTTGCTACTATGTTACGTAAGAATTGAGTGGCTTACTCTTAGTGGTTAGAGTAACGTAAATATGTATGAACTTTCTGTTCCAGTCTGGGGCTTGGGAGGGAAAGGGGGGAGGGGGGGGGGGGGGAATGAAACAGGACAATGAGTTTGTTTTCTTCTGTTGCTATCATCAGTATTTCTAGAGCTGATCTAATGTGCAGTACAACAGCAACCTAGAAGTAACAGTATAGTGATGAAGAGTAAATCAGTGTATTAATAGGATTTTAACTTTTAAATAACTTTCAGATATTTAACATCTGACTTGATTGTTCCAATAAGTGTGATCTCATATGTTAGTTGTCTGACAAAAATTTATTTTATCATTTTTCAAGTGGAGTGTGGCATGAGAGGGGATCTTAACAACATTTATAAACATCTAAAGCATGATTTCAAGAGGATGACACCAAGCTCTTTTCAGTGGTGCCCAGCAACAGGGCGAGAGACACACAGCAAAAATTGTAACACAGGAAATTCCATATGAATATGAAAAACTCCTTTATTGTAACCGAGCATTGCAACAAGCTGCCCAGAGAGACTGTGGAGTCTTCTTCTCTGAAGACCTGAAAATAAAAATCAGAGATTACCAGTGAGATTGAATTGTAGATCTTCAGCGGTGCAACTGACACTTCAGTTTTGTTAAGAAATAATAGTGTGCATAGTTTAAACAAGAGCAGACAGTGTTTAGTGTCCTTTGTACAAAATGCTTGTAGGTGTTTAGTTTTCTTTTTAGGTATAATGCCATTACCAGAAGGACCACTTCAGTGTTCTTGTGGTTTCTTCTGTTGAATTTATACTTTTTTTTTTTTTTTTTTTTTTTTTTTTACATCTCTTAGAAGCATGATACAATACTGGCAACAATTAACTATGGTAGAAGTTAAGCTGCTTCCAACTGACTCCTTTGAATTGCAGAGTGCCCTTACTCTTTGTATTTAGTGGTTTCTTGCCATTGAATGAGCTAATATTACGTAGTTAATTGCATTACAGTATTTTAATGCATTGAATTATGAGGGCTGCTCAGAAAGTAATGTAAGATGGTAAATTACAGTATTCTTAAGGAGTTCTCTTCAGTCTGATATCCATAGCCAGAGAAGTAAATAGAAACTGTAATAACAAATAGAATTATTGTTCATCAGAATACATGTGGTGTATGTTAAAGTTCTTATAAATCTTGTCTTAGAAATATTTGGGCCATTTAGAGTGTGAAGTTAATTTATATTTCACAAAGTCTTTTAGAAATCTACTATGCAAGGATTTAAAAAACATGAAAAAATATCAGTGGCATAAGAGGGAGAGCCATTTTATGTATTTATTTTAGTAATGGGAACCATAAAGAAAATGATAAGTTTTTCACAGAGAAAAGAATTGATAGTGAAAATACTCAGTGAATGATTCATCACTGCCATGACAAATATTCTATGAAATTCCTTGGCAGATGATATAATAGATGTTAAGATTTTATATAGGGACCAAACATGCCAAATCCTTAAAGAAAATCCATCATGAATTATTTAAAAAAAAAACATATTAAGCTCAGAAACTTTCTGAGCTGAGTGTATGTATGTGTTGAAAGGCTATTAAATTATCATGTCTGCTTGTCCCGTCCTTATGCTATTAAGATGTCTGGTTGTCATGGTTTTCTGTTTTTTGTTGTGTTGTTGATATTCCACATCATGACATCGTGTGGTGTATCGGGAGTTGAAGAGTTAATGCTCCAGCTCTGTGGATCATCAATAGTTATGGATATGCCCGTCTCAGAAGAGAAAAAGAACTACATTCCCCAGAGGACTGTGTGATGCTTTGTATTTTTACGTGCTTCTGCCCAGAGGGACTGGAACAGAATGCCAAGAGAAATTGTGGCTGCTCTGTCACTAGAGATGCTCCAAGTCAGGTTGAATGGGGCTGTAGGCAATGTGATCTAGTGGATGGCAACTTTGCCCACAGTTGGAGAGGTTGGAAATACGTGATCTTTAAGGTCCCTTGAGCCAAAACTATTCTATGATTCTCTGACATTGTATAAGTTCATTGTTCTTGACAATGTCCATAAAATAGATAAAAATTGTATACAGAATATAATACTAAAAAGATGCATTTACTTGGAAAGATTTTTGCAACAGCCTGTACAATAGATGAGTAATAGAATAAATGAGAAATACAGAAGAAATTTCAATTAAAAACATTTTTTTTATTCTTATATGATACTCTTCCCTGATGTATGGCAGGTAAGACATGCAGATCTCTGCATGTTACTTACTATAGTAATATTGTACCTGACTTTCAGTTTACTACCAGATCAGGCCATTAGCAGCTTCCAGTGCTTAAGAGTTGTAGCTATATCTGTGTATACGTTTGTTCAACATTTGGAGTTGCTAGCTCCTAATGAAAACATCTGCATTTCTTACATGGGCATATGACCGATCTTGTCCTACAAATGCATTTAGAGTTAACTGACATATAAACATTGCTTATATTTAAATTGTTTTGAATAACCATCTAGAAGATCATTTATATAGTCAGCAAAATATTATGCCAAATACTAACACAAAGTTTGATTATTAATTTTAAAATAGTAAAAATTGAATGTTTGACCATCACATTTAGAAAGCAGCAAATAGAGAAGTGGATTGCAAACAGTGAAACTCCTCTTACAGCTCAATATATCTTCTCATATAATTATAAGAACACTGGGGAAAGAATATTTTTAAGCAGCTATAATGGATGTTGCTATTATGTAGGATTTATCTGTATACAGAAGTAAAGTATGTTTTGCAGTTTTTCATTTTTTTAAGATATTTGGTGAGATCTTAAGACAAGGGGTTAAAGAGTAGCTGAAAGATTAGTAGTGGTTTTCCTAAGAAATACAAATTCATCATACTAAATCCATTTGTGCCTTTTTCTGCTACAGTCTTAAGCCTCAAACTGAGCTTCTTAAGAAGTTTTCAGCTTAATACTTATCCTACAATATAGGAACCTCTGTTCCCTAATGTTATCCAGTATAAAAACTAATCATGGAAAAAAATAATCTATTAAAGATGAGAGACGTTGCTCTTAATATGTCAAGAAGCTTGTTATGTAGTTGAGTATTTTTCATTAAAATAAATAAATATATATGAGGAACTAATGCTTTCTATTGTGCATTGACTGAGCTGACAGTACTGCTGGTGTAGTCTACAGGAAGGCAATAGATCTCCACAGAAGCTGCCTTTTCTTCATTTGTCTTTGCTATACTTAATGTCACCAACAATATTTGTCACTGTCACCATGACAAACACCAGATTTACCCAAAATAATAATAAAAATATCTCATCTGAGTTTTAAAATAATGTTCCAGTTTGAACAAATTTTTCCATCAGAATATAAAAACCACAAAGAAACAAACGAGACAAAAAATGCTAATACATTACTGGAACATGTTATCTTTTATGATTGTTTTATATTAAAGAAATGTATTTATGGCTGAAATAGCTATGTATATTTAGCTTAATAAAACCACTTGACATGGATTGACTACACCAAGAGTTCTAAGAAAACATCCTTACTTTTGGGAAGCGCTATTCATCTTGGCCTCATTCAATTTTATAGATGTTTTTCATCATATCTCTCAAGCTTTCTTGTGCAAAAACATTCATAAAAACAATATTTAAATTGTAAATGCTAAAAATATTTTTTAATTTGTTTATAAATTACATTACTGATAAGGTCATATTTGATTAGTTGTAGGTAGGCAATAGCTAATATATAAGGCAATAACTATTAGTTATTTATGACTATTAGTTAATAATAAATATTAGTTAGGCAATAACTAACTAAATATATTGGGAGGTTCAAAACTTAAAACGGATATGCAAGATTTAACTGTACTGAAGAACTTTCAAGTAAAAATGGACTCACTCTAAAGTGTTCTGTGATAACAGTCCACTTAGTTTCCATAGAAATAAGATGTGCCAAGAATGTCTGATTTTTTTTTATTTTTTGGAGGGGAGGGCAGTATTTTTAGGTATTGTACTATTTGTCAATACTTTAGGTATTCTACTACATTAAATGAGCACATTGATAATAACATAAAATACTTTCCAGTCTCATAGATATATCTCTGTCTTCTCCCTTGTTGTAGTCTAGAGACATGATAAGTATGTTGTAAGTGAATACAATGAAGAAAATGCAGAAGAAGAAATTAGTCTGTAAGTTTTATTAATTCAGAGATTGGCACAAAGAGAAAACACAGCATTATTCTCCTACAGAAGGACCAAAAGGATAAGATTATGCTTGGTATGAAGTATGAAAAGCCTATTTCAGTAAGTGAAGTGAGTAGCATTACTCAAAATTCCTCATGTGGAAAAGATTTAAATAACTGACATTACTTATCTTTTCTCTTGTCCTGTGCATAGGCACTGACATAGCAACAATCTATCTTTTTGTTATATTCAAAATGCTAGAAAAAATATTAATCCATAAACAAGCTCAAATTCTTTCTTGCAGAATACAATCTGAAATGGAAAAGTGTCAGAAAAAAGGGACTATATCCACTAGTGGCAAACATTCTTGGTGTGGTTTCCAGAGCATTTAGTAGAAAAGAGTGACAGTATTAGAAGTGTGAATCATTGAAAACACAGACTATGTGAAGAAGGAGATGTTAATTCCTAATCGCCAATATTTTGATTAAGATTTTATTTTACTAGTCCATTTTTAATCACTACTTTCTTATTTTGTGTTTAACTGCTGTGATTTCAATGCACCTTAAGCCATTCCTTTTAAGATTACATAAACCTCAGCAAAATGTATTCTAAGGTGATATAAGGCTAATCATATGTTATCATACGCAATGAGCATACCTCTGTTTTGATCTGGAAAAAAGAACAGTAATAACTGAGCAGAAAAAAAAAGACGAAAAAAAAAGACAAAAAAAAAAACCAACAACATAAGTAAAGATTAATAAATCTTTGTGAAAGGGAAGAGTATTCATACAAAGATCTGTTTAACACTGTGAAGAAGTAAAAGGAGATACAGCCCTTGTCTGGGTAACATGGAACAGAAAGCTAGAAGAATAAAAGAAAATAACAGGGAGTTTAACAGGTAAGGCCAGTGAACTAATGACAGGATGTAGTAAGAAAGGTGGACAGGGCATTTCTTAGGGACAGACGAAAAGGTAAAACAACTGCAGTTCATAGGAGCAGTAGTCCAGGGATGATTGCCAAGGTTTCTCATGTTGAATTGGCAGAAGAGGGCTGCAGCTTCATGTGAAGTACTGGAAAGAACCTGGAGCTGATTTCCTGGCTAGGACAACATGACAGAGCATCCTGGCTTCCACGTCTTTAAATGGTAACACATCAGGGAAACCAGGAGCAGATGTCTCCACTGGGAATGTCTGCCATAGTTGTGAAAGCCAAAACTCCCAGATGGTTGTGTGAAAATCAGAGAAATCACAATGTATTCTGGTAGTGGTGTTTTGAGTGGCGATAGTAGTAGTCTTCTCTGAATAGCAGTGCCTTGCAGCTATAGGTTCATTTACTGAGAATGATATAGAAAGATGTACATAAGCCAAGGTAGCAGCTACACAGACACGGGCAGCAGGATCCAGAGAAAAGAGTTGATAGGGGTGAAGTTTTAGTCATAAAACATGTTCAGCAGATGACACGCTGAGTAAGAGGGAACAATAAGTGATACTCTTTAGTTTAGCAGCCACTTCAGTGCCAGCAGTAGCAGCCTGACTAACTGAATCTAACACAATTATAAAGCTTGCTTATTGTTGCTTGTTTTTAAGGAGAAAATTGTCCACTTACTAATGATGAAGGAACAGGAGCGTTTACAAATATCAGATCCATTGTGAATGAGCTGTGGCCACTACAAACACATCCACCAAGAAAAGCGTGTCATATATAATACTCCCAATTGTCAGCGGTCTGCAGGACAGTTTGACTCGGTACCGTGACAATTGAGGCAGGGGACCCACGGGCCCACACCCCAGGGAAGGGGAAGGGGGAAAAAGGGAAAAAGGAGAAGAGAGATGGGCCTGGGAACAAAACAGCGGCAACGATCTGAGGAGGAAAGCTAATTTACTAAATAAGATATCAGAAAGGAAAATAACACAATATAATATAATATAATTCGAATTGAGGCAAATGAATCAAATAAAATGAGCAAGAGAGAGTGTCCGATAAACCGAAGGCCTTACGCTAACGCTGAAGGCGGACGGCAGCAACAAACACCCACTGCCGAGCTCGGTCCCGAAGGGAAGAGAGAGTCCCGTGACTGCAGACAGTTTTTATCTTTCCCTCTGAGCGTAAACACGTAAGAACGCAAAGCATCGCAAAGTCCTCTGGGGAATGGAGTTCTTCTCTTCTGAGACAGGCATACCTGGAACTATCGATGATCCACAGAGCTGGAACATTAACTCTTTAACTCTAAATGCACTACATGATGTTATGATGTGGAATACCAGTACCAAAAATCATAAAACCATGACACCAATACGTCCGGAGAGATGTGTTTAATGTGCATAGTGGTCTTGGGTTGGACTAGATAATCATAATGGTCTTTTTCAACCTTTAGAATGCTATGACTCTGTGAAATCTCAGGCAGCAGGCTATGCCACAATAGACTACGACACAGATAGTAAAACCATCCCAAAAGTATAGAAGCATTGAATATATTTAAGTCTAGACTGACAGAATGGATGCTGAATCTGGTTTTCAGGAAGAGATCAAAAAAATCTCCTTGTTGCACTCAGATAATCTTTTCTTTTCACATTATTTTTTCATGGAAAAAACCAAAAGGATTATATCCTATACACTGAACTTACTGTTCTAAGTAAGAGTTATTCCAAGTAAAATTTTTTACAGTTTACTGCTATTCCAATTTGAGTTCCATTGGAACTTGTGCTACTAATTCCATAAAGCTTTAGAATGCTCATAACTTGAATGAAAATAAAGTGATAGTTATTGCAACTCAGGAGGCTGCAGCTACTGAAAATCAAAGAAAAAAATAGTTCTACCAGGTAGCAAAGTTATTTCATGTTCTTCCTCACTTTTAATTTTAATGTGTACAGCTATTAAAACAGAAAGGATGAAAGAGGAACTAAAGTAATGCCAGTTTATGTCTCGATTTTTACTGACATTTGAGTTCTATATAGGAGACTGGAACTTTTATTTATATTGATACTATGTGAAAAACTAATCTGTAAATTAATTTCAATTAGAAATAATATTGCATTTATTTTTAAATAAAAAATTTGGAAGACTGATAACTGTTTCTACAAGAAGCAGGCATCTCTTTTACTACAGGTGAAAGAACATAATAAAAATGAATTAAATAATCAAGATAATTATTTCAAGTGACTGAAAACTACAACCAGTTTATCAACTATCACTTGGACAAGTGAAAATTATTATTTGAGATTATACAGCTCAGAGTGCTCCAGCAACTTCTTTTATCTCTTCTTAGAGATCTATGCCTCCTCTGTTAGAGCCTGAGCACACAAAGATTTGAGGTGGCATTTGACACAACTGCAAGCTGAGAGCCTCAGACACATTGAAGTGGGATAGGAATAGACTACTCAGGTCAGTGATATAAAACAAACTGCTAAAGATAATTAACAAAATTGTCTTTAGGTAACAAGATAACAAAAATGCAAAAACAAAAACAAACAAAAAAGAAACAAAACAATTTTTTTTTAGATAGATTAATTCTATTGATTCTACTATTGCACATGAATAAATGAATAGGAAAAAAAATGCATAGTGCACATAAATGCATAGTGCACAGAAAATTCCAGTGCACATAGACTTTTTTTTATTAAAGATGTAACATAAATAAATAAATAAAAAGATGAAGGATAGATCCTATATGCATGTGAACTGCTTATTTGTATCATAAAAAAAATAGTTTGTATCTTCCCCTGAGTCAGCTTTTCAACCTATCAAGAAGATCTTTGTCAGTTTACATGATATTTATCAATTTTAATACTGTATTTAATAATAATTACATTATTTACTAAATCAACGTCTATTAAAGAATCAGATAATTCCTGAAACTATAAAGTGTTTCTATAGGTCACTTAGCACAGCAGAATTACAGAATTCTAGGGGTTGAATGAGATCTCTAGAGATCATCTAGTCCAAACCCCCTGCCAAAGCAGGCTCCTTAGACCAGGTTGCACAGGTAGGCATCTATCCCACTACAATTTATAGGAGGGAGAAGAGGTTCTTTTTAATATATGTATACCCGACAGCAAGATTAAGACACAATGGGTCAAATGTTAGCCCAACCAGTTTATTACAAATCTATTTGCTTAGAGATATGGGAAAGGGAAGATAAAAGATAGAAAAAAGATAAAAAATCAAGGAGTCTTGGTAGAAAGCAAGAGAGATGTAATCACTCTGTGGGTCCAGTGAGATTCGTAGTAGGCTCTAGATTGTGTCCAGCCAGATTTTGAATACCAAGACTGTACAGACTCTATAGGCAACTTCTTCCGTTGTTTCATCACTCTCACAATTTTTTTCTTGTGTTTGTCCATAATGCCTTTTGTCTTGTCACTGGACTTGACTGGAAATGGCTTCTATGCACCTCTTGCCAGATATTTATAAACATTACTGGGATCCCCCCTGAGACTTCTCTTTAGCAGGCTTAAAGTCTCAGCTCTCTCTCCTGTACGATGTTCTAGTCACTTAATATCCTTTGTATTCCTTTGCTGAACTTCTTCCAATATGTCTGTCTATCTTGTATTGGAGTAAGTCCACTTGAAGTGAAAAAATAACGTATCTTAGGAGGGAGGGACATGGTGGGGGCAATCAGAAACATCCTCAAGAGGTGTTCCACCAGCACAGAGCAGAGAAGGACCACTTCCCTGAACATACTGTCAGGGGTCTGCCCACTGCAGCCATTGATCTTCTTTGCCACACAGGCATATCCTTAGTTTGGTGTCTGCCAGGATCCTCAATTCTGTCTCCAACAAATTGCTTTTTATCTGCTTACCCCCAACTGGGTATTTGTGTCTGGGGATATTTCTCCTCAAAGTCATGACTTGGTATTTTCCTTTTCTGAACTTGAGATGCATTTCAGCCCCTTTCTTCATCCTATCAAGGTCTCTCTGAATGGCAGCTTACACATCTGATCTACCAACCGCTCCTCCCTCAAGTCTGTATCTGCAGTTTTTGAGGGTATGCTCTGTCCCATTTTCCAGGACAGCAATGAAGGCATTGAATAGTATGAGTCTCCATATTGGCCTCTGGATTATTTGACAAGATGCTGGCTTCCATCTGGACCATGTAGTTATGGCCACAATCCTCAGAGCACATTTCTGCCAGCTTCAGTTCACCTGGCTGTCTGTTTATCTAGCCCTTATTTCATCACTTTGTCTATCAGGATGTTACTAGTGACAGTGTCAAAAGCCTTTCTAAAATCAATGTAAAAAACATCCGCTGCTCTCTCCTTATCCACCAAGTCAATCATCTCACTGCAGACAGATGTCACATTGGTCAGTTCTTGAGAATTTTAAACCAATATATATACTATTCAGATATGCACATGGGAAGATTGACAACGTTCTTGCACATTATCAGAAGAAAATCCTGTGTAAAGACAACTGAGATTAGTCATGCATTAAATATATAACAACAACAGCAACAATAATAAAATTTATCCTGTGGAGATAGATACAAAGAATCACTTCACTGATAATAACTGGCTTCCTATATTTCATTCAGTCTGGAGTTTATTTGTGAAACTTGTTTACTTAGGAGTCAAAACCAGAGAATTACAAATACTCTACATGGGTAGATTTCAATAAGCTAATTATTGCAGTAATATAAGTAATAATTATATAAGTAATTATAATATTAAAACTTTTGCATGCTCAGCAATTAAGCCAGTAGCTGAGTAGACCGAAGTACTTCATATGAATCCTATCTATAAACAGTATTTCATTCAAGGCTGCCAGAAGATCCTCATAAATTTCTAACAGTGTCTCAACAGCTCACTTTTTCCCTTCAAATCTGTCACTTAACCCACATTACCAAACTGTAGGATGTAGAGTGCTTTGAGACTTAAGTAACTTTTCCAACAGAAAACTTTTGTTTTAGAGCATTAGATGAACAAAAATTATCAAGAGTTTCACTTTATAGTTATCTTTTTTTTTCACCGTGTATAGTTTTTAGTGCCTCATATGATGACTCCCACAGTTGCTAAACTTACCTTTGTCAGACTATTAGGATTGTCTTCCCCACTAAGTTGAGTACTGGTATACAGCACTGTTCTACTGGTGGGATATATATGATGTATCGAATATGACACATATGCAATTAATATTATAATAGGAAACATTCCAGTGCATTTTAAATGTTGACTTCTTATATCAATATTAATGCCTCTAGGAAAGTCATATCGTACCAGGATGGATTGTATCAGGAACTGGCCTAACGCCTTAGAGGTATGTCTACAAACATACCATTAGGGATACAGCACTTTAGAGATACCACTAGTCTAGTTCTGACTGATATAACCCAGCTACTAAAGGCAAAAGATAGAGAAGATAGAGAAATCTATCTTCTATGCATGTAGATTTATTAGCTGTGGAGATACAGGTCACAGATAAAGAGAAAAGAAATTCCATAGTGAATTAATTCACCCCAAAAAAGAGAAAGATAAAGAGAAAAGGGAAGAGGAAAGGAGGAATAGGGAAGAGGAAGAGTATAGGGAAAAGGGAAAAGTGAAGGGAAAGGAAAGGAAAAGAATGGATGGTCAGATGGCTGGAGTACCTCTCTTCTGAAAAAAGGCTGAAGGATTTCGGCTTGTTCAGTTTGAGAAGAGAAGCCTGGGGGAAGACCTTATTGTGGCCTTCCAGTACTTGAAGAGAGCTTATAAGTAGAAGGCAGAGTGACTTTTATACATGCTCTGATAGAGCTAGAGCAAGAGGGAACGATTTTAAACTAAAAGATGGGAGAATTAGATCAGATATTAAGAAATTTTTTACTCAGAGAGTGCTGAGGCACTGGAGCAGGTTTTCCAAAGAAGTTGTAGATGCCCCATCCCTGGAGGTACTTAAGGTCAGGTTGGATGAGATTCTGGGCAGCCTGATCTAGTGGTTGGCAACCCTGTCCATGGCAGGCGAGCTGGAACTGGATGATCCTAAAGATCTCTTCAAAGCTAAGCTATTCTGTGATTCTATTAATCTATGATATGCATTTGTAAAGTGCTGTTAATGCATGTGTTTCACCTTGTATAACATTGAAATCAAAATGTTTTTGTCTGTTGTACTATTAAAATCAGCTATATTTAGAACACTACACAGTGTGTTGATGTTGAGACACCAGATTGCATTTTTTTAATTATTTAAAAAGCAGAAATGGATTTAGGCCAGGGCTGTGCTCTTGGACTCTCACAAAACCTGGAATAAGGCCAGTCAAGTGGACATAACACTTTGAAATGGTGACGGTTTGCATTTAACTTATTTTTGCTATCTATTTTAATGTGGCGGATGGCAAAAGAGACTTAACTATGACTTTTGCAACTGCTTTCCTATTACTTCCGTCTTCCTGTGCTTGGTTAAAATATTATTTCAGACCAGTCCAGCTTCCTTTGCTTGATCCTGCAGCAAAGTCATAATAATCCTATTGGTAACACTACAGGCTGTTACCATGGAAATTAATGTATTATCTCAGAAAAATGACAGATGGGTTGATGAGGGAACAAGCCCATACTTAAACACTGATCCTTACATGACTAGCTAATCCCTAAACGGATGTCACTTAGGGACTAGCTAATTTCAAAGACTTTAGTGAAACCATTCGGGTAACTGGAACTGCAAAAGACAGATAAAATATTAAGCATTTTGCTTAGAAAGAGTTAAATCCTCTCTGCTTAATTTCTGCTTGTGGCCCATATTGTTTTTCTCTCTACTTGTTCCAGACAACTTGCAGTGGTTAAGTTATGAATCATCACAGTAGGAATTCAGCAATACACTGTGTTTAGCTTAATAGCAGCTTCACCTCACCCCCACCCTGTGACAATTATGTCATTACAGAGAGAGGGGGTTTTCTAGGCCAGTGTAGTAGAAATAAAAAAAATCTGTCATTTGCCGATATATATGCAGATTAAAAAGAAACACACACACACACACAAAAAAAAACCATTGAACAAATTACGTGTTTTAATTTTCTTTCACACAAAAGGATTTCTTTACATATTGTTTTAGTTTTTAATTGTAGTTACTTTTTCTTTTATATTTAGAAAGAAACATTTTAGTCATGGAAATATAGATCAGGCTAGATTATGGAGAGGGCAGCAAATACCAATTAGAATGTGCTGCAGAAGGTATTAGGGGAGACTGGGATAGAAACTCCTCTGGAATATATGTGTTAACAGGAAAACAGAGAAGGAAAGTAGAATGGGAAATACATCCAGTAGACTTTGAAAGAATGAAAGGAACCAAACTGGTTCGAAAATCTTGTCTAGATGGACAAGTGACTGACATTTTCAGTTCAATTCAGAACACATTTTTTCTTTCTGAGAACACATAGAAGGAAAAATACAATAGAACATTTCTTCCAACTAAAAATATTGTCTTTGATCTTTCTGTTTATTTAATTTCAGATTTTTTTCTTTTTTTTTCTTTTTTTAAATCATGTAACTACACAATTTACATAATACATTATCTACAACAGCATTATTACTATTATTATTATTTTTAATATTTCTTGACTACCGTTAACAATGTTGCAAAAACTATCAAAAATTTTACAAAAAACATCACATGGCTGCGATGCTAACAAAAAAGGTAATAATGAACATTTTCTTCTCACAGTGTTTTGAGTAACAGCAAGAACCACTGCAAATGAAAATACTTGAAAGTATGAGTAACGTCAATAAATATCACATTGGCAAAAACATCATTAACATACTGAGAGGTAGGAAATATTGCAGTTGTATGAAAATGGTTGACAATTCTAAATGATTTGTTCAAGGTTATTTGAAAAAAAAATTGTCAGAGCAGATATTTGATTAAAATTCTCCAGAACTGGTTGTTAATAACCTTCACACCACTAAAAACAATTAATCCAATGAACTAAGGAACTAACAAACAAAACAACGACAAAAAAAGTTTATTATCTGAATTATTTGAAAAAAAATGAAAGTTGACTTTTCTTTTGAAGTACTAACGTGAGCTGATCCAGTCTTTGATCTAAAATTCAATGAAAATGCAAGAAAAATGGGGAAAAATCACCTTCATATAATACATATATGTGCAGTAATAACCAGCAGGATTAGTAAGCACAGGTTGATAGGTCATGATGGATATAGGAGACATTAAATTCTACAACTCTCTTTAAGCATCTGCCAGAGAAACAAGTGAATATAGGAGAATGAGTCCCAACGGACAACTGTTGCTGCTGTTAGGTGAAAGTCACAGATAGGTCAGAGCCATAAGGAAAAGATAATTATGTAATTGTATAAAAAGCAAATATAGTGTCCAAAGAACAGTGTAACATGGAAGGCAGTCTATAGTGTAGCTGACTTTTCTTTGTTGTTCCCTGTATGAGTAAATAAATTCTTTTTTTTTTTTTTTTGCTTCTTACATACAGCTTGAAGAGTTATTATGTGGATTAAGTGTAACAGTAGTAATAATGCTTTTATAAAGTATGTAATTTCTTATTCAAAACTAAAGGTAATATTTGGTCCTGGTACAATAGTTATTATGATAAGATGCAGATGATACCATTAGGAGTTCACTACACACTCTAATTTCAGAAACTTGGTCATTTGAATACAAGATACTACTTCTGATAAACTAACTTCTATGAAAAAAGAACAGCAACAAGTATGTTGGCAGAAGAGAGATAGAAGGAATTTAATACCACAAATATTTATTATGTAAAAGGTAGAATTAAATCTTCTGCAAGGCATAATCTAAGACTGCCCTGTGTTTTTGAACATCATTGAAATTGTTGCTATCTTTGAAATTGTGTTAAGAATGCAAAAAGAATCTCATGCCTTTAACTATACTTATTGGATGCGATACAAACCCTGCAAACTTTATAACTCATGATTACAACTCACAAGCACATAGTAAACAAACAACAAAAATAAAGGTAATAGAGGATTTGCTTACCCTTATTTGAAGGGAGCAAGGTGATGTAAGATAATAAAAAGTGTTATAAACCAGGAACAATGATTTCTGTATTGGGCAAGTTAGGAAACAGCTAAGAATGGAGCTGAGGAATTTGTAAGTGATGCTTTGAGCGAGATTATACTTTCCCAACAACATTCACCAAAGGAATTATTGACTCAAAATCTATTCAAGACCTATGACATATATTTTGTATAAGATTGATGGGGATCACATACACTGTTTGGATTTTTGATAAAATTGTTTTGGAAAAGTTAACAAGGTTATTCAGGGAACTGAATATTCATTGCAGGAGGGGAGTAGTTGTATCAGATTAATAACAGGACTTTCAGAAAGAAATAGGAAAAATAGAAAATCAAAGTTGTATAGAAAAAAGTTTTTTACAATGAAGATTTCCCACAGAGCTCTTCAGGCTCACAGTGCTATTAAAACCACTCATAAATACTGAGAAAAAGGGGAAAGAGGGAGGTGACAACCATCTGCTGACAATATGAAATTAAAGCAGACCACATAGAGCCTCAGAGTTATCCTATAGTTATGAATGACTGGGTGATAGAAATGACAGATGAGCATTGATAAATGCATACTAATGCACCTGAAGGGTAAAGTCATCACAATTACACATACACGATAATGAGCTATAAATAACTATTAACATTCAGGATAGCAGGCTGAGTATCATTATGTTTGGTTCTATAAAAATATCAGCTTGCTGTTCGGAAGTGGTAAAAAATCTGAGTAAAAAGTTATAAATAATTAGAAAAATAAATGAAAAATTTGGCTATTTAATTTGAATCTTTTTTGGCTCCACATCTGATATACTATTTAAAGCTCAAAAATATGTATAAAGAACTTTAAAAAGTATAGAGTGACTGCACAGATCAGACAAATAAAGAGTTTTGATTTCAAAAAACTTTAATATCTTCTGATCTTTCGATAATCTAGAAACAATGGATGATATGCAAAGCATATACAAAGTTAGACACCATGCAGAAAAGAAATAAGTAACGTTTAAGGTTGGGAGGGACCTCTAGAGATCATCTAGTCCAACCCCCCTGCCAAAGCAGCTCCCTAGCCCAGGTTGCACAGGTAGGCGTCCAGGCAGGTCTGGAACGTCTCCAGAGGAGACTCCACAACCTCTCTTGACAGCCTGTGCCCATGCTCTGTCAACTGAACTGTGAAGAAGTTCTTAAACACATTTGTGAGGATTGTGAGGAACCTTCTGTGCTTCACTTTGTAGTCGTTTCCCCTTGTCTTATCACCATACACTGTTGAGAAGAGTTCCTTGACTCCTGTATCTTAGATAATTGTAGATGTGGATCAGATCCCCTCTGAGTCTTCTTTTTTCAAAGCTAAACAGACCCAGATCTCTCAGCTTTTCCTCATCAGAGAGGTTCTCCAGGCTCTTTATCATCTTTGTGGCCCTCCTGTCGGCTCTTTCAAGGAGATCCCTGTCTTTTTTGTACCGGGGATCTCAGAACTGGACACGATGCTCCAGATGAAGCCTCACCAGGGCAGGGTAGAGGGGGTGAATCAACCTGTTGTCCATGCTCTTTTTAATGCACCCCAAGATTCTGTTCACCTTCTTGGACACCAGGGCACACTGCTGGCTCATGGCCAACCTGTTATCCACCAGGACTCCTGGATGCCTCTCCTCAGAGCTCCTCTCCAGCAGGTCATCCCACAACCTGTACTGGTGCATGTGGTTATTCCTCCCTAAGTGCAAGACTCTACACTTGCTCTTGTTAAAACTCATCAGGTTCCTTTCTGCCCAACTCTCCAGCCTGTGTGAATGGTGTCATTGCCTTCCAGTGTGTCAGTCATTCCTCCCAGCTTTGTATCAACCGATTTGCTCAGCCCGTAATGACATCATAGAAGGCTACCAGGTTGGTTGAGCATGACCACCCACAGTGAATGCATGCTGACTACTCCTAATAACTCCCTTCTCTTCCAATAGCCTGGAGATGGCATCCAGAAGAAACTGTCGTGTCACCTTTTCAGGGACAGAGGTAAGTCTGACTGGCCTGTAGTTGCCTGGATCCTCCTTCTTGTTCTTTTTGAAGACTGGAGTGAAATTGACTATCCTCCAGTCTTCAAGCACCTCTCCCATTCACCAAGACCTCTCTAAGATGATAGAGAGTGGTTCAGCTATCACCTCTGCCAACTCCCTCAGCTCATGTGGATGCATCGCATCGGGGCCCATGGACTTTTATGTACATTGATGTTGCCTAGGTGCTCTCAGACCATCTCCTCCCTCACCAAATAGGAGCCTTCCATTCTCCACACCCTCTCACCTACCTCTAGGATCCAGAAGTCCAGAGAGGGATTTCCCATATTGGAGACAGAAGCAAACAAGGCATTCAGTATCTCCATCTTTTTGGCATCCCCTGTTACTAGAACACCCTCATCATTTAGTAGAGGACCCACATTTTTCCTAGTTTTTCTTTTACTGTTGACATAGTTTACAAAGCCTTTCTTATTATCCTTTATCTCCTTTGCCAGATCCAATTCCAGGTTAACTTTAGCTTTCCTTGTCACATTTCTGTACATCTCTTCTTATATTCCTCCCAAGTATCAGACCCTTTTTCCACATTTCATTTTTTCCTATCAGTTTATTGTATCACTGATGTAAAATGAGAAAAAAAGGAATGCTTTTCCACATGTATATTCAAATAATGACATTCATTATTATCAAAAGAGAATATAGTCATTCAAAGCATTTAAGCAAATCTATTGAATAAATCTCCATTTAAGTGTACTAAGCATGGGGCTGCAGATGCAGCCTCAGGAGTGGGAAGTCTCAGAATCATCAGCCATTGGGGAAGGCATTCACTGCTTTCAGTTCTCTTTTTATAATCTGCCTTAGGACAGAGAGAAACAGGAAACCTGTACCCTGGCCTGGTATGACTAGTAAATACACTAGTAAAAAGCTGTGGAATGAGTTAGCTAGAGTGGCACAAAGGGCCTGACCTCAAATACATGGAAATCAACAGCACACATCCAATTTGAAGCAGTGGTTGTGGGCCAGATTTTCTTCTCCATCACTGCACTGCCATCCCCTGACCATAGGCACAGAAGAAGCCCTGTACATTAAGTTACACTGAAGATTTTGAAGCATGGATTAAGAGGTTCAGGGACCTTCCACAAATCATTCATGCTGGTATGAATTTCAGCTGAAGGGATATTTGTTGGCAGTGCTTGGCACATATGGAATGTGACATCATGGGGTGCAACTTTCAGAAGACAGGATGCTGAAACAGCCTACTTCCTAAACATTATGCTTTTTCAGCAGCTGTGAAGAGTCAGTCTTTAGTATTTCAAGTTTAACAGCATGAGGCATATTATTTTATGTCTGATCGTTTTCCAGGTGGCTTTCTGACATTCTTCAGTTCTCCTCTTCATGCCTACTTCGTCTGATGTGTTTACTATGCAAGTGTATCAAACAGGCACTATGCATATATAGTTCAAACAGGCTGAAGAACACAGCTTCACAAGCCTTTGCTCCCATACAGTGTAACAGGCATCTAGAGCTATCTTAGGAAAAAATGATACCACATTTTGAAAGGGATGCTGTTTCTTTCTCCTTTTACTTCCATCTTCTTTAAGTATCTCTAAGAAGCATCATAATAACTGAGTACTAGTAAGTAGAAACTAATTTTCACTTAGAAAGGGAGATGAACTGTTACATTACAAAGACCAATGTGAAAAGCTCATCCACTTCTAAATATGTTTCTAAGAACTATCCTGCAGCTTGTGAAAGGAAAATGCAAACTCCATCAACTTCACCACCTTATGAGCTAGATCTTATGGAAGGTTAGGGTAATAATCAGGTATATGGAGTAAGTAAAAGGAACTGTGCTTGCTCCTGTTGTATAACAACAAATAGGAGCAGATAACCTAAACAAAAAACCCCCACAAAATTAGTACTTGTATGAAAAATTACACAAGTGTTTTCCTGGTTATACAAAAATCTCAGACATCATACATGCTCACAGCCAGGAGTTTTATTTTTTAAATAATGCAAATACAATGTTTAAACATAGATGACAACAGTTCAAAAATGATGTTTTTGAAATAAATGCTTTACTGCATTTCTCAGTGAATAAAAGAATAATTTCAACAGACATCCATTATGTTTTGCATTATTAATTATAGTAAGACAAATACATTGGTTTTCAAAAGCAATTGATTACAAAATATGAAGATATGACAAAGCGACAACAAGAAAAAATGACACTGCATCTACATACTAGCAAAGAACTGTGCTTATAATAATAATACTCTTCAAATAAAGTTTAATGAAATTGCATGAAACATAAAAAATTTGGTTAACCTGTTAACATTTTCAATTATATTTTACAACAATCTTGAAGCAAGCTCAAATTCTGAGGTTTTAGGAATTAAGGGATTGAAGAGGTTATTTAGGGATTTTTATTTATTTTTTAAACTTAAGCTTTGGCCACATGTTATACTTTATCAACAAACTGGATGCTGAACATTTTTTTCTACAGCAATTTGCTAAAACTAGAAGTTCTATAGCTTTAAGACAAACATAAATTATCATAGAATTATCAAATTACTTGGTTTGGAAGGGTCTCAAAGATCACATTTTTCCAAGTGCCTGCTGTAGACAGGGTTGCCAATCACTAAATCAGGCACTAGATTGGGTTGCCCATCACCTAATCCAATCTGGCCTTGAATACCTCCAGGGTTTGGGCATTGATACATAATACAGAAAGAAAAAACAAATTTTTCCACCTATAAGTTCTGTAAACAACTTAAGAGTTTTAAAAAACATCAGAACAGTAGTCTCTTTTCATGGGACAGAGCAGTGTTGATCACTCTGAAGGTTTATCTTAGAGCAAAGTTGGTATCTGATGCTGTTACTAATACCACCTAATGGAGTTCTCCTCCATGATTATGAAATTAACTGGAGAAATCATAGAGACAACTTTACAGAATATATTGAACTATTCAGCTGTTTTCCTTTTTTAGAGAATCAAAAGTTGAATTGAACCTTATTTTTAATTTGGGTTACCATATGCTGAGGTTTTCTATACTAAGATTTCCTTAGGGAAAATTTCTTTTTCTTGAAAGATTCCCTAAGGCTTTGGATTTTACTAGGTAGAGCAAAGACAAGGATGCTCCAGACACATGCTACATCTCCTCCAGCTGTACTCAGAGATAACTGGAAAGCATAAGAATGTGGAAATATCAGGGTTTGAAGTCAGCAGGAGCAGAACTGAGCCTGGACATCATAGCTCCAGCACTTAGTTCTCCTGTCTTGCTCAGAGCCACATTGATGTCAGCACATGAATGTCTCAGGCAAGATCCCTAACCCAAGGTATCTTGGGGTTTCTAACACCCACAAGCAGCCATGTTGCTTTGCATTGCTCTTTTCTCCTCCGTTACACTTCTGCAATGCTGTGGGGTTGTTTTTTTTGTTTGTTTGTTTGTTTGTTTTTGTTTGTTTGTTTTTGATAATTGGGAATATGGTAACCATCGTAGAAGACATTTTTAGGAAACTTTCTTTAAAAAATAAAAAATCAGTCATCTTATCAGAGACAGCTGTGACATTTCTCCTTAAGTTCTTGTGAAATTTGAAATAAGCCTTTTGTGAGAAACCTTTATCAAAGTTAATGATGACAGTTTTTTGTTTGTTTGTTTTTAATAAAAATTGCTTTAAATCAAATGCATAAAAGCACTCATATTTATCTGTTTTTTTTTTTGCATAATTGATACCTGGCAATAAATTCAGATCTTCCAGATTTCTAACCTGTCATTCAGGATAGTAAAGTTCATTTTTGAATTTTTGTGACATAATTAATCTCATTTCAGAAAATAAGGTAACATCCTTTAATTTCCTTCAAATTTGGAAACGTTTGAGATTTAAGTTGTTTAATTACAGCAATTTGGAATGTAGTGGTCACTTTCTTATTCAGGAAAAAATCTAAAAAGGGTGATTTTATTTACACAACAGTTCAACAATCATGATGTTTAATTGAGATTTTGTTTTGTGGGATTAAATCCTCAAATTATTGAAGTTCTATGGTTCACAGTTGTAAGGACCTCCTCTTATAAATTTCTTATTTCTATGCATTCTGCCTGGATATCTGAAGGTACTATGGGCACAATTTAATTTTTGTATATTAACTGTAAAAAAATAAAAATGCTCCCAATCACACAGTATCTACAGTTATTAAATAATAGGAATGGATATAACAAAACCATTAATTCATATTTGCAATAAAGTATATATTATCTTCAGTCAGAAAATCAATTTACTTAACCTAGTTAAAGATAAACTTTCTGTGTTCATCCAACATATTCCATCCACCTTTTTCTCCAGGTAAGCTAGCTTGTTATGAGTTTGAAATGAATATTACACATTCTCTTAGAGATTTCTTATAAAAATAATTCCTCATTTGTCTTGACTTAGTGAAATTTCTATACCACTAAACAATTAAATATTTTTTGGCCTACGTGAAAAGAAGAGAAAGGTAGGACAAAAAAAATAATGTAATTGATCAGAGTTGGATAAGCCAGTAAATATTTCTATTTTCCAACTTGGTAATAGTAAACAAATGAAAATTATTCTGTAATTTTTATACGAACGACTACATATTACCATAATGCTACTGAACTGGCTATGATTGTTATCAACTGATTTTCTCAGGAAATGTTCTGAAAAGTGGAAGACATATCATTAATTATTTATGTAGAAAGGAAAAACAAAGATAAAGTATAGCATTTCAGTCAAGTCAGATATTCTTGTAGCACTATATTCCTTGGCTTTTCTCATTAGAACTCCTCACTGCATGTCTTTCACAATTCAGTAATGACTTTTTAAAAAGAATATTTCTCTCTCATGCAAAATTTTAACTTTTATTTTTTTTTAATCTACCATATAAACTTCCTTCCCTATTTTACTTCAGTTTTCAGTTTTGCAACCAAGTGTCTCAAAAATCTATACTAGATTTTTGTGGTATGTTTTTAGGTTATGTTAAACTGTTTTTTGTGATGTTACGCTATGTTATGTTCTACTGTTTTACAATGAAAAAGAAATTCCATCTTTGATGTAGAGGTACATATTTCTGAATTTATTCAAGATACTTTAAAATACAAATGTATAAGACCACAAATTACAAAAAACACAGCTTTTGTTGAGTTTGTAAGGAATACAGTAGGTTTGCCTTCAGACCTACCCCTTTTCTCATGAAATTAATATGTATATATTTTACTGAGCTTCACTGAGAGATCAAGCTCTTGTGACATTAGTGTTTATTTTCTTTCATCCAGACTGTGAGTTCAGTACTATCATGCACCAATATAAGTTCACATATAATACTATCTCATTTTAACATCTGGACCAATGTGATGCATCTAAGAATAAAAATAAAATCAATTGATATCAAATAGCTATGTATCTTCAAAATAAACCTAGTAGACAGATTTATAGAAAACAAGCCCTTCTCAATTCTCTGCTCCTCACACTCTAAACAAGGGAATTAGTGGGAAATCCTGACTAGCTTTTGCATTATGGGGGAATATGCTGAAATACTGCAAATGAGGACAAGTAATTATTACTGTCATATCTCTCTGGATTGAGTGATCCTTCTTTACCAAGTTTTTTAAAACTGTTCACAGTGGTTCCCTTCAGGCAAAATGAAAAATGATAAGCTGAGTCTGAACTGGAAAAGATGTGCTAAAAAGAATACTCTGTCAGTAGTCAAGAACTGTACGCATATAATCTATTTATCATTCATGTAGTACTATTATTGATACACACTATTAAAGCAAGTGATGTAAATTACATTTGGAAAAGGACTTACTTTCCAATATGAACAGTCAGAAAAGAGGGTTAAAACCAGAATCCAAATAAGAAGTCTGCAGTCTGAAACTTTAAGATGAGAGAAGTAGGGCTAAATATCCTCTTAAAAATAAACTGTATGGTTGTGCTCTGTTTCAGAAAGAACATACATTTCAGGGAAGAAGTCTTGTTGCTCAGAAAGACATGAGAAGTCCAGATGCTGTAAATAGGCATGGTGTTACTCAGTGTTGATTTGTGTCTTTTCATTTCAATTCTCCAATTCTGTTTTGTATTTCAAACTGAAACTTTCAGTAAAATCCTCCTCTTTCATGATGGCATGATTCCAATGGATAAAAGTATGTGTTTATAAGCTATTAAAAGGACAGAAAAATAAAGATTTATTAAACCACTCCCTCACTCTGAAATTTCATGGAAACTGTCTCACTGCCACATTCATTTTCTTCTTATGAAGCTAATGTATAACAAAGCTGAGAATTAAAGAAGTTAGACTTACGTATGGTAAGATGTAGGAGGGTTCTAAAGAGGCTATAAAAAATAGGGAACTGAATTTCAGTCCTAAGCTGAGAATCTGTCAAAATTGTCTTTAAATATCTAAACCAAAGTCCTTATCTTTAAGTGTTTATAATTCCCTCTTGTGCTACTGCACCAGAAAAAAAGGCATTATCTTGCCTTAAGGCAATGACTGTCATAATGGAATCCTCTGAGGATGTATGTCTGCCTTACCCAGCAGCACAAAATACAGACAGGCCAATACTATTTAGCTGTAAGCATCTGAAATAAAATCCTCCTTTTCCCAACACTTACATCATCTTATCCTTCTCCCTCTGCCACTTTGGCCAACTAGCAAGAAAGGAGTATTTATAGAAGAACACAAATTTAAGGCTGTAATAACCTTAGTGATAAGTATTCTTGAATTACTTTTACTGACCCTGATGTTAATTTCAAAGTTTACCTCTGATTTACACCTGTATGGCATTTTCAGAACAGAATTATAGTTTTTAGAATTTCTTTTTTTGAACCTTGGAATCATAGAATCTTCATGCTATTCAGGACTTATTTACTTCTTATCACTTCTTGGTTACAAAACATACATTTCTCCACGTAACTCCAAAAATCTACCTTAATGTCCTTTCAGTTATTTTTTGTCTCTAGTTGCTATCTAATCTTACTACTCATACTCTAAGAAAATAATAGCTTTCCATGTAATTTGCTGACTGTTCAGAGCTGGAAAAAAATCCTTAAGTGATGCACTTTAACATATCACAGCTTCAGTGCAATATGATATCAAAGAACCATTCAAAGTCTGTTTTGATAGTGTTTTGAACACTATGAAAACAATTCACTAAGTACTTAAATCAGAAGTGAGTGGTACGGGATAGGAAGAAAGCTCTGGCCAAATCAGGAAGCTTTTCATAGGACTAGAAGCTACTACATGGCATTCCATTTTTGTAAAGCTTCCTTTTGGAAAATTAAGCAATCAAGCTGTTGAGTAAAAGGCAGGAGATTATTGTAAACAGACCCAAAAGCAGAAATAATTGTGTACATTGATACAGTTGGATTTGTTTGATGCTGTTTTTAAGTATTAATTATGGAGATTAGAGGAATTGCTGGCCAATTTTTCCTCTTGTATTAGAATGAGAGATTTAATTTTTGGAGGAGAGATGATCTATCTTTTGTTACCTTTGATAATCACAGAATCACAAAATTGTAGTGTTTGAAAGGGATCTCTAGATATCATCTAGACCAACCTCCCTGCCAAAGCAGCTCCCTAGACCAGGTTGCACAAGTAGGCGTCCAGAAGTGTCTTGAACATCTCCAGAGAAGGAGACTACACAAACTCTTTGGGCAACCTGTTCCAGGGCTCTGACACCCTCACTATGAAGAAGTTCCCACACGCACTTCTGCGGGACTTCCTATGCATTAGTTTGTGGCCGTTTCCCCTCGTCCTATCACCACACACTAAGGAGAAGAGTTCAGCCTCATCCCTTTGCCTCCCCTTCCTTTGATATTTATAGATGTGGATCAGATCCCCTCTGAATCTTCTTTTCTCAAGGCTGAACAAACCCAGGTCTCTCAGCCTTTCCTCCTAAGAGAGGTGTTCCACGCCCTATATCATCTTTTATGGCCCTCCACTGGACTCTTTCAAGGAGATCCCTGTCTTTTGGTACCAGGGATTCCAGAACTGGCCACAGTACTCCAGATGAGGCTTCACCAGGGCAGAGTAGAGGGAGAGGATCGTATTCCTCAACCTGCTGGCCACGCTCTTTTAATGCACCCCAGGATGCCATTGGCCCTCTTGGCCACCAGGGGGCACTGCTGACTCCTGGCCAACCTGTTATCCACCAGGACTCCTGGACCCCCTGTCCACAGAGCTCCTCTCCAGCAGGTCATCACCCAATCTTTAACGGTGCATGTGGTTATTCCTCCCTAGGTGCAAGACTCTACACTTGTTCGTGTTAAACTTCATCTGGTTCCTTTCTGCCCAACTCTCCAGCCTGTCCAGGTGTCGCTGAATGGTGTTGATTTATGAACAAACTATCTTACAAATTCACTAATTTTCATGTTTATGAAAGAAACAATTACTTAGCCAAGTGTGACAGCACTTATCCACCTCCCTCCAACATTATTTCAGGTCCCCTGTATCATATCAGAAACCACAAGAGCCTCAACTGTCTTAGCTGTGGCTGGATCTTCTCCAAAGACTTTTTGGGTAAGGTGTATTTATCAGCCTGGAAGTTTGGTCTGTACCATCTCTATCAGTTAGAAGACTCAAAACATACCAGGGAGGGTCCATTGCAGTGTTGCAGGAGATTGTGGCTACGGTTGATTACAGCTGCTGGAGATGGCCCTTATTCTATCCAGTGTGCACATCTCTCCCCAATAATCCAGTGATTCCAGTCCCAGCACAGAGTAGGTCTCAGCATGAGCTGTCTGTGATATGTTTGTGTGTCTATGTTCCAGATCTTAAATTTCAGAATAAGCTATGTCCCATTATGGTCGTTGGGTTGCAGTACAAGTTGGAGGCTTATAACAGGCTCGATTTGAGGTTACTTTGATGCGTAGCTTTATGGGTTTTTTACTCTTTAAAATATATACACACTTAAAAAATACATATCTTAAAGAACATATACATCTGACAACTCAAAATAGAGATGAGGCTCATTCACTTTCCCTCTAAGAACTGAACTAAGACTAAGTTAGAAAACATGGACTGGTTTGAATATATATATATTATTTTCTCTGAAAATGTATAGATGCCAGATTAAGATCCATGTCATTAATGTAATCATAAAAGCATCCGATCGGGTCATTTCTGGGTATAGACCTTCAGCAAATAAGTACCAGTAGACCAGGACCTTTTCATCTAGATTCCTTGCTCAGGACTTAGAAATTACAAATTACAGATGACAGAAACATGTCACAAGCTCAGACAATGCAGCCAAAAACTACATATTGTACAGATGCTGTAGACTATAATTTAATTTTCCCTAAATCATCAAATTCACAAATCTTGAAATGTACTTTGAAATACATAACCAATCTTTCTATGTGAAGCCAATAAGCGTACATTTAAATCCTAAAAAACTCTAGAAATGTAGAAAGTGTGCTTGCACTGCTGTGAGTTATATTCAATTCTTACTAGCGTCAGCCAAAGCAGTAATGCAAAAGGACTGATTAAATTTGTGTTTCCTGTTGAATGAAATTATAGATTCTTTTTGGAGAAGATCAGTCTTGATCTCTTCTGAAGTGAAATACCTCTCTTGGTAATTAAATTCAGAAAGTTAAACATACTGCAAACCTTAAACAATGACTGGCTACCAGGACTGAAGTATTTTCTGAAATGAAGAACAACTATAATGGCTAGAAATCGTCACTTGTTCTGAGTATTATGAGAAGTGGAACCTGATCTTGCAGTTAGAGAACAAAGACTATTTTATGAACATGGGTGAAACCACCAAATGTTTACTACAGAAAGTGAAAGAAGAGAAATACATTTAATCTTAAACATAATGGAAAACAGATGGAATATGAAGCACTTTCCAGGTAGAATCTAAATTGAGATTAAAAAGGTTCTTAAAAAAAATTATTTTAAATTTCACTCTTTGGCTCTGATTCTAATATTTTAGTCAATTATTGACCCACACTAATTATTTTTTCTCAATGTAATACCTGCATAATTTCTTTATGAAATTCTGATAGACATACATTGTATGTAGTCTACCAAGATTACTTTCACCTGCATGCTTAATAATTCTTTTCAAACAGCTCAAAAAATATCTAATACATGGCTCTTTTTTTTTTTTTTACAAAAATTCTATCAAATCTTACCCAAGATTTCATACTAACTTGTGACCATTAATGAAATTCTTTAATGAAGCACATCATTAATTTGCCATGTGTATTTGTGAGGCTTACTGAACCTTTTGTGAGGTTTTCTGAAATTCTCCTTAATCCTTTCAGGCGTTTTGTCACATTTCAGTCTTTAGATCCAAGGCTGTTTTAAATGTGAAATTTCATAACATAATTAGAACTTCATCTATTTAATTTAAATTTAAATTTCCTTTAGTGTTCTTAGGTAAATATAACCTATTTTGGCTGTTTGTTACTATTCCATTTTATCTACTTCTCTATAAGCACATTAGTTTGGTACAACCTTTTAAGACTCATATTACAAAGGAATTCAGTGAAAAAAAAAAGATAAAGGGAAAGAAAAATGGGAAAAGAAGAAACTGGAAAGTAGAAACTGGGAAGGGAGAAGGGGAAAGGAGAGGGAAGAGAAACATTTTAGCTTCTCTGTTTATAAAGATTTCTTCTATCATTTTCTGCTTTAATTTTCTACTGAAACTGGGAACTCTCAGGATAATTTCTTGGTCCTTCAATTTTAGTAGCAGTTTTTATGCTTTTTGTAAAACTATGTCTCAGAGTCATCTTGGATCTCTCTTATTGTATTTATCATTTAAGATAGCAGAGTTCATGATCCTACTTGCTTTACTTGGAAATGACTGGTTTCTCAAAGAGTGAATTCTTATTTTCATTCAAATTTTTCACTTTATTCTTTCAAAAATGGTGTTTCTTTTGGCCTTTATTAAATATTTTTTTAAAGACACCAGTTAATTTTTCTGAGCTATTAGTACATAACTTCTAGATAACTTTTATGCCTCCTGAAAGATTTAACATTCTAAGATACTTCAACATTTTTGTTTTTCATACAGTTAGTTATTTTAAATATATACACCAGTGCAATGGATTTGGGGGATTTTACTGCTACAGAGTAACTTAAAGTGATGAAGTTTCTCTTTTTAACATTGAAAACCACCTCCTTGAAACTATATAAAACCAAGATAAGATCCAGCCATGAACTCCCTAACCAACTGCTATGTTGTGCTGGTACTGACTGAATCTTAAAATGTCATCCTCACTTCACAAACTATGTGATATTTTCCAGCCTTATAGAATAGGAAGGTTTGCTGCTACTGTCACATTTCCTGCTTTCATGATCTTTATAATCTTGATAGTGTTATAGATAGTGTCACCTTCTTGAATAGAAAGTTGCTGATATAAGTCCAACCCAATACTAGAACACTTTTCCTTTATATGTTCGCTTCTTATATATGAATTTCATGCTATTCCTTGTCCTGGTTCCTAGGTCCTTGTGACCCCCAGCTCCTGTGCTGGTAGGATAGTACAAGAAGCTGAGAAACTGAAATGCCCTTGGCTCTGTACAGCACTACTCAGCAACAACTAAAAGTTGTTGTGTTATTGTAAGAGACTATGCTTTTATACCAATTGCCTCAAAGCTTGCTGATGAACAAGTCCTGGCCAAAGGTTGTGAAATCCTTTGTCTAAGGGACATGGGTGAACAAGGCCAGGGTCAATGAGAGTGAGATAGGACGCAGATTAATGGCTGGGGAGCAGCTTTTTGTGTGGACTTCTCAAGGGAGATAGCCATCTCTGGGGGGGTACTCACATGATACTTACCTGAACACCCAGGGATGTCACATAGGCAGGAAAAAAGGAGGAAAAAAAAAAGGGACCAACAACAACGAGGATAGGTGTTCTGCTCTCAGAATCCTCACAAGCTGATCCCTGCATGCTGTTGGACTCTCCTGGGCCTGCTACTTGAGACCTGCTGCTTCCTTCTGGACTTATCCTGCTGCTGCTTCCTGGTAACTGCTTGCTGCCTGAGGCCGGCCATCGCTGCTGCTGCTTTCCCACCTGCTCATCTCCCTCGGAACATTGGAACGGCATGCAAGGGCACCACTGCTGGATCCAGATGATGACTATCCCTGCTTTACATAATTCTTGCTTCTTTCCTATCTTTCTGATCGCCCACCTTCCCTTCCCCATCACCCTAATGGGTAATAGTGTCCGTCCTTCCCTTTCGCATCTCCCTGATTAAGATTTGTAATAAAGTGGTCAGACCAACATTTGAATTGTTGTTTCTTAACCTCACACTGGGTATACATATATCAAAGAACATCCTCTCCCTCCTATAAACTGAAGCAAGACAGTTACCAACACTGTTTTAATCCTAGAGCCAAAACTATGCATCATACCAGACACTATGAAGAAAACCAACTCAGCTCTAGCTGACATTAGGATATTCCTTGACAACATGAGTTCACTAAATTACATCAGTTCTAGGTTGTTTATTTTTTTAATGTCCAGTAAAAGTTCATAATTGGTATAACCTATATAATTTGTGTAACCTGTGTACTTTGTGTCCTGCTTCTTTAATACTTAAATGGTTGGCTTTCTACCAACCTGCCAATATGACTGCATGTATTAGTCATTCCATTCCAAACTATGCAGTGTAAAATAACATACAAACCTTCTCTTCTCCTGTCTAAATAGTCTCAGGTATCTCAGGCTTTCTTCATCAGGGAGATGCTCCAGTCCCCTAATCATCTTTCTAACCCTCTACTGCACTCTCATTCAAAGATCTCTCTCTCTTTTGAACTGCGGATCCCAGCACTGGATACAGTATTCACAATATGTCATTACCAAAAGCGGAGGATCATCTTCCTCAGCATGCTGGTCGAACTTGTCTTCATGCACCCTAATTTATCAGTAGCCTACTTGGCTACAAGGATGCACTCTTGGTTCATAGCCAATCTGTTGTCCACCAGGACCCCCAAGTCCTCCTCAGAGCTTATTTTCAGCAGGTCATCCCCTAGCCTGTACTGGTGCATATGTTTATTCCTCTCTGGGTGCAGGACACAATACCTGCTCCCGTTGAAGCTCATCAGATTCCTCTATGCCCAGCTCAGCAGTCTGTCCAGGTCTTGCTGAATGGCAGTACAGCATTCTGGTGCATCAGCTCCTCCTCCAAACTTCATAACATCAGCAAACTTGCTGAGGGAGGATTCTATGCCGTCACTCAGATCACTGATGAAGATACTGAATATGACTGGACCCAGCACTAAGTTCCCTGGGGAACGCTGTGGTTACAGGCCTTCAACTAGACTCTGAGCCAATGATCATGACCCTAAAACATTCTGAAAGATTATTTAACGAAATATGATGGTACTAACAATATAATAACTGAAAATGAAACCTTATGAAGGCTAATTCATTCTCTGGCACAAACCTTCCTCTTCATCTCATAGTATTGCACTTACTATTTAAACAATACAGAGATATAAAATAGAATTGTTAAATTTCAAACTGCTCTCCATTACTGTGTGCATACATTTCCACTATTCACAATGATGTTGACACATATTAATAATATAATTAACCATAATAGGAACTCCAATTAAGAATTCTACCTTCATTATTGATGTGCAATTGTTTTCTGGGTCACGACATTGGCTTTACACCTTTCACCCCAGTGTTAAATGTCCTAAACTAATTATTTTTTCTTGCTAATTAGTCAATAAGGGCTGAATTTAAATTTCATAATGGTTTATATTCTTATATCAGCTAGTATTTATTAACTGAATGAGTGAAGAGGATTAGCATATAATGTGTGTGGTCCCTGTAGAGGTACCTTGAATTTAAATTGAGAGTTTCCTCTAATTCACTTACAGTTGACATATGAAAATTCTAGTCTTTGGTGATTATTTTTAAGTTTTTTAAATCCTTTTTAATCATCCAGAAATACAAACTGAACCCAAGCAATGCTTCTGTTGCACTGCTCATCTGCCCATTTTCCATAAGGACTTCCTTAATGGATTTCCAGTTTTCAGTCATGTCTTAATGACAAAATTCACTGAGTACTCACAGAAATATCAAACAGCAAATGTCCTGCATACAGTAGACTGAAATGGAGATTAGAGTTGCTTCTAATACATTTGGTTTGGAGCTGATTACATGTACACAGTACAGCACAGCTATTCTGGCACAGATTCAAAAGGCTCACAAAATAGTTTACTATTTTCTCAGATGTAGCGCTGCAATAATATGACTTTCAGTCTCTGGTGGGTTAACCCTGGTAAAGAGCTAAGAAACACAGTCCCTCACTCCCCCTCACAGTGGTATCACAGAAACAAAAGAGCAAAAAATTGTGAGTCAAAATGAGACAGCTTAATAAGTGAAGGAAGGAAAGGCAAGGAAAAAAAAAAAACACCCCTCAAGCCGAAAAAGCAATACAGAAATCATTTACCAGCAGGACTGAGGCACAGCCAGTTTCCAAGCAAGGGCTGCTTTGCAAAAATTCCATTCCTTATCTCCCACACTCAGTTTTATTGCTGAGCAAGATGTCACGTAGTATGGGATATTGCTGAGGTCACCTGGATTCAGTGGTCCTGGCTTTGTTCCCTCCCAACCTTTTGCCCAACTATGAACTGGAGAGATGGTGAAATAGAGAAGGCCTTGATGCTGTTCAAGCCCTGTTCAGTAATGACTAAAGCACTGTTAGGTGATCAGAACTGTTGCAGTCTCCAGTCAAAATCATAGCATCACACAGGTTGCTATGAAAAGAAAAGGAAAAACAAAAAAATAACCACCCTTACATCCCAGCCAGACCTAGTTCACAGTCTCAGGTCTGCTTCTGACACCTGTATCTAGCATTATACCAGCAGGCATAAATATGCAGCAAAAATCTCTCAACAGTTTAGAGAAAGTTATCAATACCCTCAGCAATAAACACAATTGTACACCTCATTAGCAAGGTACAATAGCTAAGTTAAGACAGAATACGGAGAAACAAATTCCCAATTTTTGTGTTTGCTACCAAAATTAAATTCTATGATAATATTTTTGGTGACACTCACTTGTTTCTTCTTCTGACTATTTGACTGTCTTTAGGTGCATAAAATATAAATGATATTGTGAACTCTGATAAATCTGGACTTTCTAATCCTTTATATATGGAAAAAATCAGAATTCCAATTTTTAATTCAAGGTTGAAAACCTCCTTTGGTTTCAAGTATTGAATGATACAGCCTGACATCTATTGATTGATTTATTTGAAAAACAGCAATAAATTGATCTTTATCTGTGTTACAGGCTTCCGAACTTACTTATGTTTTCAAATGCCGTAATTCAATGTATGGATCACTTTTTCCTTTTCCTTCACATAATTTTCTTCCTTTTTAAGTCCACGTGAAAAGTACAGAATTTCTATAAAGCATTATTTTGAAAAGTAGTAATTTGAATTAGAAGGATGTATTTTAGGGATTGTATTCTAGATGTATTTCTAGAAAGACTTTAAATTGGAAGGTAATCATGAAAATGTATTATTTCAAGTATCCAAAATAAGTACTTAAAACAAATTTCAGAAAAAATGTATCATGAATATACCTGATATTAACTGTGCTAATTCTTATGGTATTAATACCTTCATTTATATTTCTAATATTAAAAAATGTACCGTCTCGCTAACAGTAGGAGACTGTATTATGGCGTCCATAATATGATCCATTTTTTTTTTAATCACTACTAGTTAATCATAATGTGAAGTGTCTAGTGCAAATTGAGCAATTAGCTGGCAAATCTGACATTTACAATAATTATTTATTTATTAATTCATTCCTTCATTTATTTAACTGAGCAATACAGTACTCCCCATTAAAAGATTGAAGAAAAATACTGTACAACTCCTTACTGATTTATCTTCTCAAGAGGCAAGTTTCTCTTCAGGTCAGTTACTCAAAGATAGTTAAAACCAACTGCTTCCTAAATGAAAAATCTTTATAGATGACTTTCAAATCTAGTTGTCTATTGTGACCTCTCCTCTTCCACAGTTCTTCTCATTAATAAATTTTTCACACAGGTCCTTGCTTCTGTAAAAAAAACCCTGTATTCTAATAATAGAATTCCAGAATTTTATTCATAGTCCTCTTCTTTGTCATAGCTGTTTTCCTGTCTCTCAGATCTATGATGGACGAAAGTTCAAATTATCTGCCTTGTATGTGTCTGAAGAAGTCTAATGCCTTGTCTGCATTCAGCTTATCTGCAGACTAAGCACAAGATGCATCTCTAAACCAGCTGAATTTGACAAGTTCAGACCATAACATTGCCAGTAATTCAATTTTTACCAGGTTTAAGCCAGTGTAATTTCTAAGAATCCAGAACAAAATTACCTCAATGAAATACAAAAGTAGGTAAGAGGGTCTACCCACTGCTAAGAAGATTCAAAGTATAGTTAGAGACAACATCTCTAGTCTGTCTATAGGACACTGGACCATGAAAAATAAAGAAGAGGAAGCAAAAAGAATGGAAAAGTATTGTAAGAAAATCATAACTGAAAATAAAATGGAAAATAAGAACAATTATGAAAGCAGCAAACGAGTAGTTCATACAATGAGACCACTAATATCAAGGATCAGGAAAGTTAACATGGGAATTCCAGGTATAATACAGCTGGTGCTCTTTGTGCTTACTAATTTCATGCCTGCTACATGCACTTACTTTATGCAACAAAGACTTTATTAAAAACTTTATCAACTCTACACCTTATATAAAGAAGGTACTTACATATCTCTTGAAAAAATTATCAGTAAAGATATCCACATATATCCTGAACAAACTTCAGTTTCAATACCAATAAGATATTATGCCACATCTTGGCACATGATGACACAAAAAGACTTTGGCTTTGTACTGATGATTGAAAAAAGGGAAAAAAATCTCATACTTTTCTTATTTTCCATAAAAAAAATAATTCAGAAATTGTTTATTACTCATATAATTAATTTGGTTGTTTATCTCATGTCATTAAATAATATGTTGTCTCCTTTGAAGTTAAGAATTTTTCCTCCTACAATGTGAAACAAGAACTATAATGCATTTAATTTTCCTAATGTCATGGCATTCTACATTACACATCTTCATTCAAGATTTAGGAAACCTCAGTATTTCTGTACGCTGCATGAGTACATTAGCAGGTAAGCTGTATTGAGTCTATCATTTTATTATTTTTTTGCAATAAATCAATATGATAAATATCTATTATTTAACATATTTGCTCATGACAGAATGTCTGAGCATGACTCACTTGTCCTTGAGACAATTAACTTCATAAAAACTTATTAAAAGTATCTGTAATGAAGCAGAAAATCCTGCAATATCTGTATTTGTTTTCTTATTATTGCATCTTTTTGTTAACTGTTTCTATGTCCTTTTTTTTATACTTATGACAACGTGTTTACAGTCTTAACAGATAGTGACATTTTTCTGTTAACATTTTTAGCTACTTTTTGAAGCAAAGACCATTATGGAAGATTTCTTATGAATTTTAAAATTGTTGCTCTAATTCAGAATTTTCTTTTTCTTTGATTTTTGTTGTTAATGGTCTGAAGGTTGTTGAGAGAGGAGATAAAATGAGAAATTATGGGAATATTCATTGGAAGAAAGAATACTGATCAAGACTTGCATTTCAACTGGGAGAACAACTGAACTTATCTCCTAAGGAATCTTTCACTAATATTGACTAACTTCATAGCACTGAAGAAGATATGTTGAGCAACATGACAAACTAGAAGAAACCATCCAAAGCCAAGTTTGCCTTAGTGGTAAAAATAACAGAAGAATATTTTGCTTAATATAAAATTTCCCAACACCTTCCCACAAACAAGAGGATTGCAGTTACGTATTTGCCCACATAACATGCCTTAAAATGGATACAGCAACTAGGGAAATGACTCTGTCTTCTAATGGTCAGATGAAAAAGTTTGAAAAGAGCATTTATTTTTGTACTTTATTCTGTAGTTGATTAAGGTCTCCCACTCCAAGTTACTGAACTTCTGATAAGACATATTCTGCCCTGCTTCATTTGTTCCCTACTTGCATCCCAATTCAGCAAAATATTTTTTTTTATATGAAACCATACCTGCAGAATGCAACTGTGCTTTGCAAGATCAAGCCTACTAAATCTTTATGTTTAAAATATATCGGTACTTTGAAAGGGGTTTGAGCTTACAATCATTCTACACTGTATCAAAGCCTTTTGCTTTCTCTTACTGGGCTATCTCTAATCTTACTCCTTATACGCTCATCACTTTTCCAGATTTTTCCCTTTTATTTAACATCAAGCACAATAGTATTTAGTATATGCAGTACAATCTTGACATAAGTATTTGCAAAGGTGTTAAAGAGATAGCTTTGTGGGAACATCAAAATTTATTTTCCTCTTTATCTTATTATTCCCCTGTGTTCGAACTTTAAAAAAAATATATATTTAATAATATATAAATAAAAATAAATAAATAAATAAATAAATAAATAAATAAATAATTTGGAGGTTTTCCCTTCCCTTTTCTTCCTGTCTTTTCTCTTTTATCTATTTCTATTTATTTATTTTCTCATGGAGGGGACCACTTACTGAAGAAAACGTTTTGTATATTTTAAGGGATTGTTGTGATCCCTGAATAAGTCACTTCAGCCATTACTATCTCAGGAAAGTATTATTTCTGTGGAACTATATTTCACATGAGAGTTTTATTACACCAACAATGTTCTTGTTTATCTCAGTAAAACCTGTCACATTCATACATTCTCTTGTCATTTCATTGCTTTTATAGAATCAGAAGATTTTCATATTCTGAGTAAGTCTAAAACATTTAATCCCATCTTCTGCACTTCAACATCTGTAATGCTAATGACTTCAAGCCAAACCCAAGAAAAAGATCACAGCACTTTTCTCCATTTATCATGACAAATAAATCAGCATCATAAAGCAGATAATATTTTTTTTTCTTCCTTACAATTGCATGTTCTTGATCTTGAAACATGCCAACAGCTATAGAGGGGAGTTAAGTTGAGTCAGAGGACATTTTTCGGGGGTCTAGGACTTTGTGCAAGTGAAAAGATTACAGTCTAGGTTTGATGTATTTTCCAGTTGTATGGTTTGTGTACTGTGTTAAAATTTGAACCTTTAAGCTTCCATTGATTCTTCATAAATACCTTTGTTAACATGAGATATACGTGTGTGTGTGTATATATATATATATATATGAACAACCCATGTAAACAGACCATTTTAGACAAATCTCATTTTAGCATGTAGTGATAAAACTGCCCTCTTCTAGTACTAAAAAATAAAAACATAACTGCCAGAAACTCATATTAAAGAAAAAATTGAGTTAAAAGAATACTAAATAATTTGTAGGGAAGATTCTGAAATCACAGAAAACATTTTTATATAGCAAAACCTCTTTATACAATATAATCCTTTCTAACAGCTGTGCTTCTTTCTGTCTGTGTTAAATTGTCTTTGAATTAGAAATATAACATGAGACTTATACGAATTTTATTACTTCCATCACATAAGGTCATAGCTTTATATCAAAATGTACCATGAACAATTTAAAAATGTGCAAGTTTATTGAGTGTATCAAAAAAGATGTTGTGTCACTCCTCTTGCTTCTGCTATTTGACATTAATAGTACATTTATTGTGAGAAGAGGCATAATGCTATGCAATTTAAGTAAGTCAAGACTTGGGAAGGGATTGTTAAGTCGTTTAAATTCTAGCAATGCCATAACACATCAAAGCAACTGCTGAACTAAGATATAGCAAAAACTGAAGTTATTTTCATGATGTAAGCAATGTGAAGTTAATGACTATCTAAAAGCACAGTTGTTGTATTTTCAAAAACTGCTCCAAAAAGCGAAAATACTCTGGCATTATTTGAATAGTTTGGTAGTAATCTGCAAAACAATGGAGATGTCAAAAATGTATTTATTAGAAAGTGTTCAATTACTAAAAAAGAAAAAAAAGACCATAAAATGAAAAAAAGAAAAGAAAAGGTCCTTTTGTCTTCTAACCATGGGCCCATAAAAGCTGTAGGTATTATATTCCACACATCTAAAGAATGTAAAAATATAGATGATTAAACATATATAATTTGAATGCTGAAAAACATTCTACTATCAAAATTACTGAAAAAAAGTTACTGGAAATATTTCACATACACACAAAAATAAGAAAATATATTTTTCATAGGACATACATTATCCAGCAGATGAAGAACTTCCTGAAAGGGATGACTGAAAATATTCGATGTCTGAGATACGATGATCAAGAAAATCTGTGGAACTTCAGAATCTACAAAGCTGATAGAAACTTCTATCCTGAATGCCAGTAGAATTTTAAATAAATTCAGAATCCCCTGTTTGATTATACTACATAAATTAGGACCATAATCTGTACAGTGCAAGGCTTTTACTGCGCAAATCCTTAAAGTCTTGGCTGTGCTACAGCTTTCAAATCATTTCTAATGAGCATAACATGGATTTCACAGCTATTATACTAACTGCATCTTCAGCTGTTTCCTGGTGACTACAGAGAAAATTCTTCCATTTAGTAAAGGATATGTCATCTTATGAATATTATGATTTTGCATGAGATTTGAAGGCATGTTAGATCCCATGAGAAAAATTGTCTGTTATTAGAATGAACTGGATATGATTATGACAATGTGATGTTTGCCAAATCTTACTGTTAGTTACTTCTTTGTAGAGTAATTTTGTCAAAGTGTGTGAATTTGTCTTTAAGTTATGCTTACAGAACACAAACAGCACATGGCATACTAACAGCTGGTTTAATCTTAGACATGACAGGAAGGATTGAAGAGGAGGAACAGTGCTTTGCAAAGTCTAACCTAATTCCAATCTTTGATGCATACAGAGTGGCTGACGGATATTTAAGTATTACTTCTCATAAATAAATTTATTTATTAGGAATTCCAACTTCCACCAAAATGCTGAACTGACTACTTTGTACAATTCTAAACAGCCTTAACACATGTATCACTATGATTTCACTATTTCTGTGTAAAATCACTTGACCAATAAAGAGTAAGGCATGGTTCTAATAAGGAAGTCAGTTTTTAAATACTGAATTAGTAGTTAAACCCAATATTCATGTAAGTGCAAAACCATAAAGATTAAAGTGGTAGAATCTTTTGTAACTCATCTCACTAAATAGGTAGATTAATTTTAATAGAATACACACAGTAAAATGATTTGATACAAGTAGTAGCATGACATTGACCTCAGTACAAAAGTAAGATATTATTTCCCAAATGTAAATGAAAAATAAAGTACATTATACCTGATATATATAGAGGAGCAATACAATTCTGAGCACTAATATCTACCACAGTACCAGCACACTAGGAAAATAGCTGAAAAGAGATATACTGCATATTACAATGCTACTGGCATTCCCTTTTTTTGGTCTGGAGAAAATCCAATACCATGTTCCATTTTGTTTTTGAAATACTGATTGACTCACAGTGGACCACAATTTTATCTAGATTAAGTATATGTTAAAACAAATAACATTTTCTCATTTGTGATCAAAGGATTTTAACATATTTCTGTGTATCATTTTTTCACTCCAGATTGATTTTGATTATTTATTCAAAGATTAAAAATAAGCTCTTCATAATCTAAAAGTCTGAGAAAAAATTGTCAACATATTTTATGCCCAAACGGTTTAATCTCCATTAAGTTATCAGCCTTGGCAATACTCATGAGTGCTGAAAAAAAAAACACAAAAAAACAACTAAGCACTAAGCTGGACTTTTTCGGGCCAGTACAAGTACTGATTTATTGTTAAATTAGCCAAGATGGGAGTGTATTGGGCTTCCATGTAGCAGTAATGCTGCAGGAGTGGTCCCAAAAGAAACCTGCTTCTGGCAAGAGCTGAGCCATGAAAAATGCTGGTTGTACCTCTGGGAGAGAAGATATAAGAAAGGGAAAACTTCTGTGCAACATTAGCTGGGGGAAACAATGAGAAAAATGTCAAAGACATTGCAAGAGGTGAAAGAGGGTAGGAGGAGCTCCAGGCACACAGCAGCAGCTCCCTGCAGCTCAAGAGAGGCCCATGGAGGAGCATTGCAGCACAGACACCATGCAGATCACCCCGTGCAGACACAAAGGAACCCACTGTGGATGAAACCTAAAGGAGGCACAACCCACGGATACCCCTGCAGGAGCAGTTCGGGCCAGAACTTCATCCTGTGGAGAGGAGCCTGTGGTGGGATGGGTGGGCTGGGGGAGATGCCTGCAGGGGAGAGCCGTGGGGAGCAGTGCCTGAAGGGTGAGCCGTGTTGGGGCAGAGCTGGGAGCTCTGCAACCTGTGGGAAGCAAGTCTTGAGACAAAAAAACAAAAACAGTTTTGACTTCCACATCTGGCAGATGTAAAAAAGGGTGATGCTGGCTTGGCAAGTGTTCTGTGGACTGTACTTGGAGAAACAAAGAGAGATGAACTTTGTCAGCTACCTAGGGAGTGTGCGTGGGAAGAATATGAACCTGGCAATATGAGAGGGAATCAGTGTTGGGAACTAGGAGATGTAAGAACTTGTTTTTCTTACAGCAGGCTCTTCTACTTGCAGATCGCCCACCATGGCAGTAGCAAAATAAAATACTGTTCACTGAAGTCTTTGTCTAGGCCAAAGTTATTGGCTTGGGAGTGTTTCTCACAGTTTTAAACAACCATGGGAGTTAAGATGATTTGGGCTGTAATGTTCAACTGCATTGCCTTGACATTGCCCATAGCATCTGAATAGGCTCCACAGTGCAAAATCTGCATGTTGTTAGGGTGCACTGGACTCCATCTAATAAACAGGAACAGCAAGAAGAATTCTAAAATTTATAATTCATGCTGTACAGAGGTTAGAATTGTCTTAATCTTCCATTCTCATTTGAAACTCTGAAAACACAATATAGGAATGGCAATGAAGAGAAGGAACAAAGCAGGAATCTTCCCTGGATATCATTTCACTTTATTCTTTACTGTATTCCTAATTATGCAATGAGTGGTGATCAATATTTCAGAGTTCAGTGCTTTTCTTTTAAATATATTATTCAATCAGAGGCATGTGTAAATAATTTTATTCCCAGAGATGGATGAATTTAATTGCTACTATTAATTGGGATAAAATACAGCATCAGATCTTTGGTATATAGCAAGAATTTATGATCAAGCAGCTAAAACTTTGATTTTTTCAGAAAAAAATAATAGAAGTAAAAATTATTTCCAATTTGTGGAATAGGAAAACCTAGAATTTTTTAATCTAATCATTTTTTTTAATTCCTTGATTTTTTTTTAAATTGTATTTCATTATTTTATAGTTAAACAAAGTAAAGCAAATGTCTCATTTTTACTAGCTTTTCACCAGGGCTGTAGAAACACTGTCTGATTTCAATGTTTATATTTGTTGTCTTCATGAAAATAATATGGAACAATTCCCATTGTTTAGCTGTTTGATATGACACACTTCCTAGCATTACAACACAGTGTAATGATGCTTAAAGTTTTTGCACCCAGAATGTTCTCTAGCAAATGCTTTAACACGTAGAAATTATTTATATTTTAAATATTGTATGGTCCCACAATACAATGTTATTTTGTTGGCTGGAACATACAATACATAGCTACCTTCATTATGGTTATGTGCCTTGACCCTGATGGACTCAGAATTCAATTAGTGATATGATCACTTTTTATTTCTACATGTATGATTCAAACAAATATATAGATTCATTATAATGATAGATTAAGAAGAATTTTGCCATGTTATCTGTTTAGGAAATATGAATTCATTACCTATTCATTTCATACAAAAATATGAATTTAGACATTGACTCACTGGTAAAGTTCATGCTTAGGTCTGGAACAAAAGGAATAAATGTGGTCTTTCAAAGTAATTTTTCTCTCATCTGAAAGTACAAAGAGATGTGTGGCTAGACCCAACCAGACAGATAGCAGGTTCTTCCATGCCTGAAGAAGCTGAGGAGCTGATACAGCTGCTTTACGATGAGGTTACAGGAAATAATGATAAAACACATTAGTTACATTTTCAAAACTGGGGAATTGTGAAAGTGGCAGTCCCTGAAATCTTATTTGGGATCTGAATTACAACCTAGGTTGAGTTGTAAAATGAAACTGTACTGTTCCCTGAAAGATATGTAACTTATTTGCTGAAGCCCAGAGGTCTCAGCAAGACTCAAAGATATATTTAGATAAGCTAATCAGAAAGAGATTGTATCATTAGAGAAATATATTTATCTTGTATGAAACTGTTCAATATTTAAATCTGACAGAGTTTATACCAAATGTTCAGTTACACATTAGTTAGAATGCATTATATGAATTTATTTGTTTTTATTCTTTAAATTATCTTTAATACTGAAAGTAACCTAGATGTCTGTATTGTTTGCTCAGAGCTGCTTAAAGTACTCTTCCCAGATTTTGAATGGGTTTCTTTTTCCTAATGAAAACATGATCTAGATTTTTTTCTTTGTGATATCAATATTACTTTTGTTCTGCCAAAAAATGTACTTTAAAAAATACAAGATTTTTTAATAAATGTATTTTCAAACAATACTATAGTAGAGGTGAGTCTGAGAAGCCATTAATCCCATATATTGACAACAGCTTTGTATGCTTTTTCTGATGTTGTTTTATTTCTTAAAGATCATACATGATTATTCTTATATTTTATTATTTATTCTCTTTTACTGTAGGCTTTGTGATCTCTCTCAATTATTTCATCTCCAGTTACTAAAATAGGAGACATTCTACATCTGTGATACACTTGGCATAATGATTTAATATTCTTTGTGAGATGCAGAAAGTTCATCTTGTACTTCCTTGAAAGTAACCACTTTTCTCCCATGTGACCAAAACCATCAATAAATAAAAATGACCTTTTCTGCTCAGCTAAGATTTAATGAAAGCAAAATATTCAGTCTACAATCACTCAGACAAATTCCTATGATCTACAGTACTCTTTGTGCTGGTAATTTTAATGACAGAATTGATTTGTTATGAGACATTTTATATCTGTGAAGAGGAAAGTTTTTTCTCTGAAGTCCTCTTTTCCTCCATCACTTTAAAAGAAAAAAATATGCTAAGCTCTGAGTAAATGAGTCAGACAACTGATTTCATGGGTTAGTCAGGGTGGAAATGACAATTTTAAACTTTATTGTAAATTAATGATGGAAATCTTTAAACACAAAAGCTTCTATATACTAAAAGCTCCACAATGTCTACTGGAAATAAATTTATGATAATAAAAGAATAACGAATAGCAATGAAATTTTGCCTAAGAACAATATCAGCATTTTTATTTTAATATATGAACAAATTAATAGCAAGTAAAAATAATCTTAAAACAATCTTTTTATAAGCAAGTAATGCATGTATGAAGATCTGTTGCTACAGTGGATCCAAGAGCATTACCATACTAAATCAGATACTATTGCCTCAGGAAAGAGTATGTTAGTATTATCTGTGACATTTTAAACTAAGTGACATCCTGATTTACATGGTATACAGCTTTATAGTAATTCCAGTTTAGTTGGGGCCTTATCCTGTTTCCATTAGAGGCTGCTTAATCTCTTACAGGAAGCTTAAAGGAATCTGGATGAGGTTGCAAGTACTAGGATAAAACTACAAGGTAAAATATTTTAGTTCATAACAAATCTGAAATATGCTTAACTCTCTGATGAAGTTCCACTGCATACTCAAATACAGCATGATAACTACTTGCTTTTTCTTTTCTCGTTAATAGGTGTTACACAACATAGCAACTCTTAAGAATATTGAGCCTCTCCAAACAATCAAAGCTGACTCTGGAGTAAACTGTCCCCTCTTCATCTCAGTAGTGATATTGCTGACCGAACGTCTCCTTGTTTTTGATCTGATGAACAAACTCCCATCTCCATTGCTTTATGTCCTTTAAAAAAATAAAATGAAATTGCTTAACTTCAACGTAAAAATCAAGAAAGATCTATCAAATATGAAAGAACTATACTTTAAGATACTATTTATCATGGGGGAAAAAGGTATGCTCGTGACAGTCATTCAAAAAGAGAAAGAAAATAAAGAAACATGAAAAAAAATGATGCTTTTAATGTTATAGTACCATAAACTTATTCTCATATTTGCATATCTGAAAAATAAATATAGGAAACTTCGTATCTATTTTTTTGCTTTTCTTTCTTGTTTTTGCATTAACATATATTATTTTTGATTTCTCTTAAATTTCTTCGTTTTAAATGCTCTTTATTTGATTTTGTTTCTTTTTGTTGCTTCATGAATTGTCTCTGTCAAGACTGACAGAGAAAGCAGTGAGTTACACTCAAAATGCTCTTAAAAGTTATAGTTCTTATTTGAACCAATGGAGCTCGGGACTAATATCTTTTCATTCCTTGTTCAGGGATAAAGAAGATCTGTTAAGTTTCAAAAACCTTTTCATCAGGTTATTTAGGATAACCTATAATGGAGAACAATCAAGAAGTTTTAAGGAGTTAATACTAATATTTTAAATATTCTCTTTTGCTTTTGCTTACCCACTTTCTTAATTTCTTTTCATCATATCAAATGTTGAATATATGCTAAAATTGTGGGAGTTGCAATATTTTATACTTTTTCATCATCAGAACATTTTTTAAAGTCTAAAATCAATAATATATTCCATGTAATTTATAAAGAGAATATAATCAATAAAAAAGAATAAAAATTGAATTAGAATATGAGGCTCAGAACTCAAAATTCATATGACTTCTACTGATATCATTATATTGTTAGTGTTACAGTTGAAAAAGAATGCATTATAATAAGGCCATAATTGGTATTTTGTTTTCAATTTATTTTGCTGGATCAATTGAAATAGAAAATCTGTTAAATTTGTTAATGTATAGTTTCGATCTTAAACATATACTCCTTCTAACTATTTACAAAATAGATTTCCAAAATAAGTTTATTTTTTTTAGTAGTTTCACAGTCTTTATTGTATTACTTAAAATCTAACATTGTAAGAATCCCTGCTTTCTGAACAAAGATCTCTGTCCTGTTCTGTTCCTGGTGGTGCAGAAGAATACATGCTTTGACATGGTGCATTTGTCGTTAATGAACACAGAGAAATTTAATATGATTAAATGAAACAATAACAGAGAATGGAAATAGTGAAATACATGAGTAATATGATTGATTTATCCTAAATAAATATTAAAAAAAAGAACAACAGTATAATGTTATGAAAGATTTTTCAAAATCATTTTATTGTTATCTCTTTAATAGTAAGCAACTGCCTTGATTAAAGACTTTGAACCATTGTTATAATTTATGGTAGTATACCAATATAGGTCACACTGCAATGCTGGCAATCATCTTTCTCTCATTTTCTAAATCATTTAAATAACAAAACTAATATTCAGAGAGCTGACAGATGTTAAAGCAATTTTTGCAAAGATTCTTGTATAGACTGTCAAATTACATATTACATACAGTTTTGTTTGTATTTTTTTAATAAATTGTCTGTCTTTATTAAAAGTGCATTAAAATTAATGAGGATAAAGATGTTCACTGAGCAATTAGGATGATTTAAGTGTGTGTCAGACAAGGCTTTAGAAAAAAAAAATATATATATATATTTATATATATATAGGTACAGCTTGGTACATATAATATATTTAAATCCAAACTAAAAACATTTATTAAACAACTAAACATACTGAAAAAAAAAGTTCCTATCCTTCAACAAATATGCATAAGATGTGAACAAATACAGGTTAGCATATGTTAAGTGAAGCCTTGCCAGCATTAATTATCTTGCTACAATGTGATTTCCAGACAAACTTGCTGAGACTATAAATGCATTTATTCTACTGCATAATGGAGAAAATATGAACTTCTAAAATACTATTGCAATGATTGTAATGGTATTACTGTCAGTACTATGCTACTAATTATGTCCAGGTAGTATTTTATCTGTGCCATGAGGGTGTTTCTGGTATGGCAATCAGTTGAAGCATTAATTCTGCAAATCAAAACATAAAATTATGAAGTGAAGAATTAGCCCACATTTTAATCATACTTTAGAACTTACTTGGCTTTTGGAAAATGTTGTCCTGTAATACAATGGTAGATACTTCTATTTGGTTGCTAACTTCACTGCTGATTTATATATAAAAGAAGAAGCCTAATATAGATTAATTGCAACAGATTGAAATTTCTAATATTTACTACAAGCCTTTTGATATGAAATACACGTACATATCATGTAACATAATCTTGATAATAAAAAATTATTTCAAAGTTTTAAGCTCAGTCATAATTTCATAATCATTATGGTATTTTATCATTGTCTTGTCCGAACTGCATTTGAAATACTCACTGAGTATTTTTGTGCTTGTTAATACAGAAAGATAGATCTTCAGACTTTAAGTTCCCTACTGCCTGTATTTGGGAAAATCAAAATAGGAGTGGAATTTTCTTCACTGGTTTATGTTCTAATATTTGAGATATTACATGCTTAAATATTCTCAATAATGCTTATAAATGTCTCTTTAGTGTACTTAATAACAAACACTTATTTTACCTTTTTTAAATCATCCTTTTATGAAAAAACATTTCCATGAATTTTTGTTTAATGGTAATATTGGAACTGAACTAGATTCCCATTGATAACACAGAATAAACTTATGAAAACACATGGTAATTTGGTTAGATACAGCCATGTAATAAAACACATTTTCCGGACTCATCATATTTTTAGCCCGTTTCTTTCATAAATCGAGGAACTCAAGAATCATGTGGTAAAGCCTGCCTAAAGAAAATCCTAGTTATCAGAATATTGTATAAAAGTGCTTAATTTGATATACTTAATATAAATAAATAAATAAAAATAAAAGAGACCTTGACATTAATATTTATTTTAATTATTTTATAAAAAAAGAAATTGTCCATCCTGTAGAGGCTCACAAAATGTGAAATCTTGTTATAGATTTTAAAAACAAAAAGGATTTCCCTAGATGTCTGATTTGCTTCATTAGCAAATACTACCTTGGGATTTAAATTCTCCTCCTTACAGACAGTTTGTCCAAGACCTTCTGTAATATTCTTAAGAGGATTATAAAAATTTACTCAATCACAGTACATAGATACTGACTAGCCAAAGTTTTGGATGAAAACATCAGTCCATTCTTGCTGTGACTCTGCTATTTATTTGCATAGGTTAATTAAAGTTGTTACTGCTGTTTTTGTTGCTCAGCTCAAGGAAGTTGACATGATATTCAGTTTATGAATAGGCTTCCATCCTTTCACATTTCTGTTCTACTACAAACTCATATAGGAATCATTATTAGCAAAGCTTAGGTTGCATGGAAAGCCTTTACAGACTTTATATTTGTGTGCTTTTCACCACAGGGTTTCTGTGTATAACTAAGAAAATGCACTGTGATCTCAAATAAAACTGGTGCAATTATTTTACCCAAGAATTTCTAGGATCTATAAAACAATAAGCCTTTATGATAAACTGATTTCATCTAGTTATTCTGTATTACAGTTTACAATTTACTGTATCATATCTGATCATTTGATAAAGGAGATTGGTTGCTTGTAAAGCAAGTATAGGTTCTTTTTGTTTGTTGCTGTTGTTTTTTAACTGAGTACAAGTAAATTTAGCGTACTGTCACTACCAAGGTATAAAGTTTTGAAGATATTTTTCTCTATATTTTTTTCTCTCTCATTATATAGTTCTCTTAATTTATCTGATGGCTGCCTTGCTTTTACTGAAAAAATTCTTAGGATACACTCAGAGAAAGATATATTTTTAAAAAAACTAACAGTGTAATGGATCAGTATGACTGACTGTTTTTCCCTATGGTATTCTTTGGTTTAGCATGAAACACAACACATCACTTAAATTGTATTTGTTAAGGAGTCTGCACATAAAATATTTAAAGTGAGAATAGAGAGCCCTCAACAGAAGTTAAATAGCCCTAGGGAAGAGTAACTATTGCTTGAATCTAGTCAGTCTATCAGTCTTAGGAATATCAACACCCTAGAAGAATTTAGTGTGTCTGTCAAATAAAATTCTATGAAGGTGTATTAAAAAGTAAAACAATGCCAGTCTTATAAAGATTATATTTTATTTATAGAACACTGGCAGCTTGTTTTAAACAAGAAAAAGAGCAGGAAATATAAACACATTTGTAAGTTTTCACAGTTTGTAAATAATTCTCTGTCCACTAACATATGTGTAATAAGCCTACAGATAATGTTTTGAAGGATATACAAGGCACAGCTTAAAAATATATATAAAAAGTATTTTTTGTATCTTCATTTTTCTTTTGTTTTAAAGATGTCTGCTCTCTTCTCTCCTCTTCTTTAAATTCATGGTACATTTCATTTTTGTAATTTCTGTTGAGTGCTGATCAACATTCACGCTTCTCAGTCACATTCTAGTCAGAAGCTTTAGTATTTATATTAAAAAAAGCTGATGATTAACTGTTCTTTTTACTTCTATTTGTCTCCAGATCATGGATATTCTATAAAAAAGAAAATTTTGAATAATCTAGAAATCTAGGTTGTTGCAAATCCTCTATGATTAATAAAGAATCTATATTGTTTGAAGTAATGAAAATAAAACTTGTGTACATTACTAGCAGTTGAAATAATTATTCTTTCTCACTGTGTTTTAAACTTTTTGGATGATAATTGTCCATTTTTCACTATCTGAACCACATCAGTTAAAAAAATTATATTTCTCGAGAGAATAATTCTAATTCACATTATTTTGAATTTTGTTTCAGAAATATCTACAAAATCTGCATCATACAAAAATTTAAAAAAATATATATTTCATATTTTGGAATATAACAGAGAGGCTAAAAAAGAACTCGTAATGCAGGAAAGACTAAAATCAAGATTTCACCTGTACTGACACACTCTGGAGGTAAGTTCATTGAATTAAACTCCACTATATGGAAAATCAGAATCCAGTAGGAAGTCTGTATAGACAGTGAACTTTCAAAGGAAAATTGGAAAAATGAAGAGCTTCACTTACTCCTTTTTCATAGTTCTGGTAGATAAGTTTGGCTCCTTCCTAATAAAAATCTAGACTTTACATACCCACAACCTAGAGCATTACCAAATATCAGTGATTCTGGACATGGAAAATAAAATACATTTTGATTACAGTATTTTTAAACGTTGAGACTATTGCTGTTAACATTCATTATAAAGTGAAAGCCTTTAAGTAATGTCCAATGTCGAAAGTCAGAAGAGTCCCTCTTCTGCAATGCAATCTACATCAACTGAGGTTTTGAAAACAGAAAATACCTCCATCTATCCCCAACTTCTTCCTCATCGATGTTTCTCATACACAAGTTCTCCTTCTGCCCACAAAAGAAGTGTCACCTTTACATCAGTCTGAGTAAAGAAAAGACAAGGACATGCCTTCTAGAAGTATGTTCAGAAAGAATTTTTTTCCAAATTAATAATTATTATAATTGTTCTGTCAGAACTGACCTCAATATTACTTACAAAGTGGCTGGAAACCAGTGTTGCTCTAAGGAAGTTTAGATGTTTGGTTTTTTTGTAGTACTGTGAACGTACATGTGTACAGTATAAGATAATTAGCAGTAACTACTCTTTTGGGAGTAGTAAATATTTGTATTTACTACTGATGATGCAATCTGATAGCATTGTTTAGCTGTTATGACTTTATTGATCTATGAGACATGTTTTACATTGCCTCAAAAAAATATGTTGTGATTTCATCTTCTTGTCTTTCATACTGACACAAAATCTTAGCGAAATGAATATCCTTTAAAAAGTCCTATTTTTACACTTGTTCCCATGACCCTCTAACTCTTGCCCTTCTATATCTCCTAACCAGCTTGGTCACTTACGTCATTCTTGTGACAACATTGCTAATATTCTTCTTTGCATTGTTCCCACAGTTCCTAATAAAATTATGTATTTGTGCTATCTATTTTCTTTCTCATTGTACTGCTTCAGTAAGCATTTCCATATTGTGTCTCCTCATGCTGCAATAGAAACAAGCATTACCTCTTTCTTCTTTCTGTGTAACAGGAAGGATGATAGCATCAGCAAAGTTTTTTTTTTTTTTCCATTTTTCCAATTTGCCTACTGCACTTTATTACTATATGTAACACACTGTACTTTATCCCTATATACAATTCTACCCTGTTGTTGGAAAGAATCCTCTGTAATGGATCCCATTATTTAAGAAACTGATCCCTCTTAAATAAATAAATAAATAAATAAACCAGAAAGAAACTCTTATTTTCATCTGTGAATTCATATTACAATTTTATACTGGCTCTATTATTCTTATCTAATGTCTTATAGGCATGACTCTGCCATGCCCATTAGAAACTTCTTCAAATTCTCTATCATTCCTTTGTTCATTTGAATTGTCACAGGCATTTTGCTAAACTTCTATCACTTTTTCAGTAAAATATTTTGGACAAAAGTTCCTATGAAAATTTGAAAAAAAAATTTTCTCCCTTTTCAGTGAAAATATAATTTGTTATGTTTTTGTTTTATATTTCTTTTGGAAATTGAAGTGATTTGACATGTAATGATTTGACATTTTAACCAACTTTATAACCATTTTTTTTTTCTGTGAAATTGTTCTATTATTTTTCCCATTTTTCAAATGAGATATCTCTACATAAAAATGCATACTCACCTTTCAAAAAAAATTTCTTTTGCTCTGAAAATCTGAGACATGACAAATTTCTGTAAGTCATCAGAAAAGATATTTGTGCATCCGTTCATAAGTATAAACATGATTATCACACAATAAACTTGGTATGTAAAAAAAGTTGTATGTCACAGTGTATATTTTAAACAATTTATTGGAAGTCTATTTAGCAAAGTCAACTGTACACACTGTATAAACTCATGTTATAAAAAACCAAACAAAGAAAAATCCTAACTGATAAAGGAAGAATGTGCTATAACTGGTCATTCTTTACAAATTCCCAAAATGAACATTAATATGTTCATTCATATGTTCATTTACTAACTAAAATTGTTATTTCATTGACTTACTAAAATTTTATTAACTAAAATTATGATTCATTCCCTTAACTAAAATGAAAAGATGCTGACTTTACAGAAATTTCTGGAATTTCTTCTGTTTACTTAATTATGAGGCTGCAGTTAGTAGAGAAATGCGTACTACATTTCCTGCTTAGGACATCAGTAAGTTTTTTGCTGTTTTTTTGGTTGTTGGTTTAGTTGGTACTAAGAAGTGCCAAAGTAAAAACTAAGTTTCATGTTACTACAAAAGATATAATTTCAGAATATTTCACTTAGAGATGAAAGCTGAACTTATTATATTAAGTTAACTGTATATGTTGTCTTGTGTCACTTATATACCCAAGTAAGATACTCGAAATCAGAAACCTGGTCATTTTTTACTCTCAGTAATATCAGCCTTCTGTCCAGAAGTCTAAATGAGAAAGTCTAAATATACCTTTATTATCACAATCCACTTTCACTGTGCCCCCAGAGCTTTCAGAAAAATTTTCTGAAAAATGTTTACTGCCTCTGGTTTATCTCATTATGACAACATTTTGACAGATCAACATGAATTTCCTTCTCTATGTGTATGTATCAAGTACATATGAAATGAAAAGTACATATATCCAGTAATGTTTTATCATCAGAAGAGTGTAAGTTAAGACAAGTATGACATTGGTACCCAAACACAGTAGAAACAGTTTTAAATGTTAATATTACTCAGAAAGCATATTCACTCAAAAAATATATTCCCTATAATACTTGTAAGTTGTACCTCTAGAGAATCTTTATTATGTTTTCCTTTGCTGTTGTTTGCTGCTAGTTTACCAGACAGAATCTGAAATAATAACAGATTTGGAGAATTTAATCGCTGTTTATAAAATCCTAGTTATCTCTCAAACATGAAGTTATTTATCTGATTTAGGAAATTGTGTCGTTCTAAAATTTCCAAAGATAAAAATGCTTCATGTATCACATCACAGGCTGTTTAACAACCAATACGTTGAATTTAGAAGACAAGTTGACATTATATATAATATCTGTTGTGAGGCTTATTTGAATAATACATGAGAGACTTTGACATATTTGCTAAGTTTTATAAGATAAAATGAAATAATTTCCAGTGTAGTCTAGAGAAAAATATTAAATATTGCAATCGTGAACAGAAAAGGAATACAGTTTAAAAATAAAAAATGGACAATTATATGTACATTGTGAAGTAAAAATGATCAGGAGTTAAAATCTTAGAATGCCTGAAAGCTGAAAGACAGTGCTTTAGTAAATGTATTAATTATTTCTATGGAATATTCCTGAAATATATCTGTATGCAATCAGTTTTTTGCAACTAGAATGATTCATTCCTCTGCCTTCGAATCTGTCATTAACCTCAGTCTTACAGTAGTTACTCTTTTTTTCCTCCCAGTTCACCACCATTTGTTAGAACTTGACTTTTTACCTTCCATATCCCCACAAGCTGCTTGTTCATCCACTCCAAAGCCAAAAATCTATCAAAGCACTTCTTATCATTTTACTCCTGATCATTACAGTCTCTTCCTAGCTGAGTTCCCTGATACACATCATCCCTCCTTTCAAACCATTAAAAATGCTACTAGAAAAGTCACTTTCTGACTTCTATTTTGTTCAGGTTTGACTTTTTCAAATATCTCCAGCAGTCATCACAGAGTATATCATGTTCAGGATCTTCATTTCATATTTCTCAAGCTTTGAGTAATTTATAGCTCTTGCCTAATTTTTCAGTGCTCTCTCTTTTTATCTAATTTGTAATTGTGTGTTCTGCTTGTATCCCTTAATTGCTTGATTTTAGTTTGTTTTTTTTTTCTCTTTTGCTACTCATTCTACCTTAAGCTGTTTTACTATGATTTCACCTATATCCTTTAAAAGGATATGACTTTCTCAAATACATGTGTAGACATAAAAACTTTCAGAGAAATGCTGATTGTTACTAGTAATAAAATATGATGAAGCCTAATCAACCTGACAGTCAGCTACAATGAAGTGACTATTGGATGAGGGAAGGTCACTTTATGTTATTTATCTTGACCAGTAAGGCATTTGACACTCTCCAGTAACCTCACAATAGAATAAGTAATGAAATTAGGGCTAGATAAACAGACAACCTGATGAACTGAAACTGATAAGTGCACCAAGTCCAGATGGAGGTCTGCCCCTTGTGGAATACTCCAGTGTCCAATAATGAGGCTCATACTTTTTGATGTCTTCATTGATGTCCTGGAAAATGGAACAGAGCATACCCTCCAGAAGTTTGACAATTATACAAAGCTAGTAATAGTGGTTGGTAGACCAGGTGTGTGTATTACCGTTCAGAGGGACCTTGAGGGGATGATGAAAAGGGCTGAAAGACACCTTGTCAAATTCAACAAAGTCATCATCCTGAAGAGGAATATCCCCAGGCACCAATATGCACAAGATGGTTAGATGTAAAGCAACTTGTCAGAGACACATCTGGGAGTTCTGGTAGACACCAAACGAAAGTTGTGCCTTTGTAGCAAAGAATGCCAATGACAGAGCCCTGACATCAGGTCAAGGGAGGTGATCTTTCTCTGCTCATCACTGGTGAGATACCTCCAGACTTTTTGGGTCTAGGACAGGACTTCTCTAGTCCAAGAGAGACAGACATACTGAAGAACATTCAGTGAAGTGCATCTGTCCTATGAGAAGGATTTGAGAAAGCTAGGATTTTTTGAAAGACTTGATTTTGAAAGGTTTAAAATCCTTGAAATCTAAGCTCTCAGGGTGCTGTGATTGCTGTATAAGTTAATAATAACAGCAATTTATCCTGGCAAGAACAAGCGAGCCTTAATGTTGGCTTCAGTTTCTTCTCTAGGCTTTTCTGGCGCAGCAATTGTTTCTAACATCCAAGCAATCAAGCATTACTAAAACTGTCAGGCACTTTTTAAACCCTAGGCCCTTTGCCATTATTATTATTTTTGTGTGTGTGTGTGTTAGTTTGTTTTTGTTTTGGGGGGCTTTTTTTTTTTTTTTTGCAGATCTTTGTTGTTTTTGCCAACATGAGCAGACTATGGTGCTGTGGTTTTTAGATGAACAATCTTTGCGTCTGATGCTGCTTTTAATGTAAAAGTTTCTGAAGTTCTGTACAGTAGAAGGCGGCCCTAAGATGTCTGATAGTACGTCCTATGAGGAAGAAAATGATAGCTAAAAATGTATAACAGGCCAAATTCAAAAGCTGAAATCTCTGCAAAAGTAAAATTGGAGGAAAATATTTGTAATTTTCATATCTATTGGGAAAAAAAAATATTGTATTTCATGTGCCTCCCTTAAAGTTCTGCAATGTTATGATAAATTCACAAATGTGAGACCAATATTAACTATCCTTTCTCTGTCATCCCTTCATCTGCAAGCTCCTAGCTGCGTAGACCAGCTATGTTTTCTGAGTTTAAGCAGAATAGTTTGTGAGGCATACACCCCACTATGCCCAAAAGCCACTGGTGACCCTACTGTTTCACTCTGGAAAATCAAACACTGAATTTGAGTAAGGTAAACTTTGTCAAATTTCACTATATATCTACAGTACCAATGTTTACTCAGATAGTACTGTAAAAGAGCAGTAGATAATGATAAACTTTGTATGTAAGTAGCCAGAGAAAATATATGCAGGATTATTTCTCAGTTTATATCTTTATTCCTACTTGTATTAACTCCTATTTGGATTCTTCCTAATTCAACTGATAACTCTGTCAACAATTAAACTGCAGAGCTAGATTTTCCTTATAAACCAACAGTGCAACAATTTTAAGATCCCTTTTTTCTTTCTATAAATCTAATTTTTATAAACCTCCTCAGAAAAATTAGTTAGATGATTTGTATTTCAGTAGGTGTTGCAGTTTCCTTCACAGTTTCCTACACATCTTAGAAGTAAAAATTTTAATCAAGCTTCTTAGCATATGGTTTTACTCTTCACTGCATAATGAGATTAGAGTCATAAAAATGAAGAAGTTTTTTAAAGTTGTAGAAAGTTTTACTTGCATTTTTCAGTTTTATACTTAAGTCTCTTAAAGTAGAAAATATAACTTTTCAATTTTACATAAATTGTTCTTACAAATGATGGTGAATATATCCCCAGTGAAAAAAAAATGGCTGTAATATATGAAAACTATTTTTCCCTACACAGAACAAGATGGCAAAGTGAAAGGACATTTGTCTTGTGTCATGCATAATTATAAGAGATTGCTACAACCTCTAATCTGTTTTCTGATTTGTTATTAAAAATTAAGTAGAGGATGTGTTGTAGTCATATTTAAAAATAATATAAAAGAATAACATTGCAATAAATATTATACTTTTAAAGAGAATTTCTAAGCCAATTACTTGGAAATATAATAAAGATTTTTTTAGATAAATATTTGATAGACACACATAGTCTGTTATGTGTTTTGAGTACATGTAGAGGGGAAGAATGATAGCATTAGTTATGAGTTTAGAGACAGTCTCTTGAGAACTGATTTACCACAAATTAATATTTTTCTTTAATCATATTATGAAAGCATCAGTGGGTCTGCCCATGCAGGATCACCTGATGTACAAAGGCAGGGCTTTACAGAAGCAAACAAACAAACCCTCCAATCCCCTCCCCCCTCCACATGTAGTCCGGATATAAATACAGTGTCCTCACTTTAACAGGTCCTGAACACTTTTTCTTCATTTCAGTACCAGTGCCAGCATTTACAGAAGTCATATGGATTGCTACCTAATTATAGGCACGTATGTGAGAACATTGGCTTTCATGTTTTTTGAGCAACAGAATGCAGGCTAAACTTCTAACCTCCAATTTTTTTCCTCTGGCAGCTACAATCAACATATAAATGACACCATGATATGTGAACATGTATATAGGCAGTCACGACATCATCTGTGAATAACAGGTTTATTTGTAAAAACTAGGGTCCAAGAAGAAAAAAGTCAAAACAGAAATATGTGTTGGTCTAGTGCTCACATTTAATGTTGCTATTTATTCCTCTTTTAGCTGAAAGCTATGCTGCAAAAGCAGGAGAAATGCTTGAAACACATTCAGGAGTAAAATGTGTGTTTTTCATAGGAGGAATGGGAAAGCAGAAACGATAGTAACATTTCCCATTTCTTTAGGTATATCTGGAATATGGTAACGTATCTAGTAAGATGAAAAAAGATTTTCAGTAAAGCAATGTTTTGTTGGAATGATGTAGTAAATTATTGTGAAGAAAAGCAGTGTGCAAGTGAAAAACTTTTCCATAGTGATTTGAGATGAGGATGGAATAGTACAATCTAAATAAAGGTTTTATTTTTAAAGAAAAGATTTATCACAGTGTACTGCAAAAGATTTATCAGGCTCTCACTCAAAAATCACTTCTCACTAAAGTAGGATTAATTGTGCACATAAATGTGAGGGATATAATTGGAGAATTCTTTTTCTGCCTTGTGCCTTTTAGTTCCTGAAGAATATCTTACACTGTTTTTGTGCCCAAGTAGATTGTATGCACATGTATAATCACATTTAGATCACTATGTTTACAGCTAAGAGTGCAGTATTAATTTTATTTGGTATACTGAGAGTTTTGCTTAGAGCATTCATGTACATAATTTTCTTCACAAAAATATATGTGGAGAATGTTAAACAAAAAATCCTATAGTGGAAACTTTTGTAATTGCATTTGCTAATATGCTCATATAAAAAGTGAAATGCAGAATGATAAATCCTTTACTGGTTATTTTTATGTTTCCTAATTAGCTGGTAATTATTTACTGCCAATGAATCATAAAATCATAGAATATTCCAGATTGGAATGGATCCACAAAGATTATTAATTTTTTACATGAATTTTTATGCAAAAATATATATATATATTTCAGAAGAGCTACCACTAACCAAAATAAGAAAAGTTTTTAACCACTTGGGATTACACTGGCTTCTTTTCAAAAGTCTCGGTGAAATAAAAACTGTATGAAATCAAGGATATGTGTTGTATTGTTTATCCTTACACAGGAAATAAATAAATCTTTTATGAAAATCTGCTCAAATTAAAATGATGTCTGTAGAAGAAGGCCTAACATTTCTATTTCACCACAAAAATGGTATCACTTAAGAGTGTTAAAGGAAAAAAAGTTAGAAAAGTTTAATTTTGTAGGGCATCAGGATTTTTTCAGCTTGACTCAATCTGGGAAAAGCTAAATCCATAGCAGGTTGTTCTTTCTTTTTGTTTTTTTTGTTTTTATTATTTTTTATTTTTTATTTCTGGTGTTTTTTTGTTTGCTTGCTTGTTTGTTTGTTTGTTTCAAATGCAGCAATCCAATTTAAAATTTAAAAATTTAAAAATCCTACCATAATCGTCCATCCTATAATATCTCTCCTTGTCCTCTTCATAGGATTATTCCTGCAGAGAATAAAATGGTAGCTGCACATATAATATTATCTTATTAAAAAAAAAACAAAAAAAAACAAATTTTAGAATATTTACGGAAAAATTTTAATAAATTCATTATTAAAGTGAACTGCAAAAAAATGTCAACTGATTATATTGTAAGTCTCTTGAGTTAAAATAGCTTAAGTTACATCAAATTGTCTGTCATTCCCAGAAATGACAGACATAACAAATTGTAATGTTTGAAACTTGCTGCATGACTTGTCACCCCATCAAACAGAAAAAGTAGGGAGTTACGAGGAACGCTGAGGAAATGGTGGATGTTAGTTTATTTTTATGTGTTAATGTTAGCTCCATCACCATCATTAGGAGCTAGATAGCAAAACTCTTCTTATGCGAAGTAGTGGCTGTGGTGAGTGCAGTGGATCTAATATAGCAGTTTAATGGCCCTGTTCAAGAAACTAAGGTTGCATGCCTAGTTGCATATATGTATACATATGTTAAGAATATCTTATTTAAAACATTTTTAGCACAGATTATGTTTGCTAACACTGATTGTGGTTTTAGATCATTCCCTCTTCATTCAAATAACACATTATTGCAGGACTGAGTGATCTGAATTAAGTGCATACAAATACAATTTGGAAGCAAATTCTAGGTACACATGACTTATTTATCTTTCGTTGTTCTCATTTATCAGGTTCTCAGCCACGTTGAATGAAATTTATCTTCCTGCAATTGTGTAACTAAAAAAAAAAAAGCAAAATAAAACAAAAGAAAACAGAACATTTATGACTCATTAAAAGAGGTCTTGGTAGCTTGCTTTATTTTGTTGAGGGTTTTTTTTTTTGGTTTGTTTGTTTGGTTGGTTGGTTGGTTGGTTTGGGTATTTTTTGTGATTGTTTGCCTGTTGTTTTTTTTTCTCCCAACATGCACCACCTTAATATGCACTATTACTTGGTCTTCTAGGCTCACTTGTAAAAAGTTCTTGGAAATAGCTTGACATATATGCATTTCTTTCTGACATTTTCAGGGTTAATTAAACTATAACCTACTTATCTGTGGAACGTGTGAGAGGCGATAAAGTCACCTGGGCTTGTAACCACAGGAGCTGCACAAAATAATGTTTACTGCTATGTGAAATGCTCCAGCACCTATTATGCATGTAATGATAAAAAGAAGGAATACCAGAAAATAAATCGTTAAAGCATGTCACAGTGTAGATGGACAAGAGCAACATTACTTCAGACAGTCCAGTCCAGGAGTGAAATTCAAAGGCTAGGTTTAGCATGGCTGTACTCAGAAGGCATATCTCATCTGAGTAATCCCTATGTAATGGGTAAGAAAACATCACTAATTCCACTTTCAGAATGCTTTCTGTTCAAGAATGAAAATGTTTCAAGCATTAAGCTTCAAAGTAGTTAAGTCAGCATTGAGGTAAGGTATGAAGAACTGATATAATTATTTAAATAGCTGAATATTGAGCAATGATTCAGAAGTGGAGCTTGCACAGCAACATATGATGTGATAACAGTATTATAAAACAGGAATTTGCATCCCAAAGTTACTGCTCTCAGCTCTGTTTTACTACACTGTATTCCAGTTTTTACAAATACAATTCTTGATTGAAGTGCTTTTTTTTCATGGATAAGCAATATGTTGCAATTTTTACACTAAAAAGAAATCTGCAAAGGAGGGAAAATGATGCAAATGGAAATTCTATTAAAAAGTTCAATACAAAATGAGGTATATTTTATTAAATTTTGTAAATATCTAAAATATAAAATATATATTTTATTAGATTTTGTAAATAAATAAATAGGAAAATCAGCAAGGAAATGTATAGTTGTAAAAAAGGTTCATTTTTGAGAAGGAAGAGTGGTAACTGAAAAAGAGTAAAATATATTGCCTATTACAACTCTTGCTGGAGCTTTCTAAGGGAGTTGGGAAGTGGGTAGCACTTGCAGATGAAGGAGTGGCTTAAGAGACAGTGTTTATAGAAGTTAAAAGTGGTGACTGTAATAAGAACTATATTTGGCACAGAAAATTGATATTGTGAACACCTAGGAAACTCACAGTTCTTTTCAAATAACTGGATGATCAAGAATTTCAAATCAATTCATGATTATCTCTCATAATACAGGGTAGCATGCATGTTCTCTTCAGAAATGCTGCTGAAAAATCTGCAGAGTAAATATTTCTATATTCAGGTAAAGATTGAAATGATACACAGGAAGGAACATAAGTCTTCACAGGTGATTATTGCAGCACTGTGGGTACCTGCTTAATCTACTAAATCAACAGGGTGGGGCAAGCTGCTCTAAGACAACTCTGTCCACAACAAGACTAGAAGAGAATTCCATATATGAAAGAAAATGAATGCAAAAATTTGGTTAGGGTCTACTCATAAGCATTGTAATAAAAGGGAGACAAAGTCTATCTGAATAACTTCATTTATAATGAAAACAAAATGTTGCAATTCAAACACATTCTCTTCATTGTTTTGCTTTTATTTCATTTGCTCCCACCCAGCTGTTTTGTTATTAAACAGCATACAAACAGTTGCTTTAAATCTTGACAGTTATAGTAATATATTGCTTTTGGGAGAGCTACGAGCAAATCAGAATTTTACATTTTCTTGATAATATGAAAAAACACTTTTGGAAAAGTCAACAGGTTTCCTATCTATCTATCTATCTATCTATCTATCTATCTATCTATCTATCTATCTATCTATCTATCTACCTATCTATCTGTCTGTCTCTGTCTATCTAATCTATCTATCTAATCTATCTATCTATCTATAGTATCATCCTAATTACTACTTGAAAATATTCAGATATTATTACATCAGTGAGTGAGTTGGGACACTGCATACTTGTCAATACTTCTGTGACATTTTCAGGTCCTGAGCTCTCACTGAAGATTTCAAGAGTGTAATTATTTATATAACTACTATGTATAAGTAAGTCACAAGGGTCTCTTAGCAGCACAAAAATATATTACCTAAATCCAAATGTATTTGTAGATTATGTAACTTGCACTATTTTTTGTAGGCCAGTTTTCTTTGGTTACTGGCTTTTACATTTTCAAACAGATATTTCAAATTAATCATATGCAGTAATTCAAAAACTGTTTCCTTTCAGATCAGTTACCTCTTACTCCCAACTTCCTTCCTCAAATAATCCTTTTAATTGCATTCTGATAGCAAAAGATATAAATACAGGAAACTACTCAGCACATTCTGAATAAAAATAAATTAAAGAGGAAGTCCTATCCCCTTCGTGTACATTTAAGCAAAAAGTCTTTAAGATCTTTTTTGTTCATTGTTCTGTAGAGCTGCCAAAATAGCTGAACAGAGGCTGAAGATCATGGTCCATAGGTTATGCAAAAGGAGATTCACTTTTGTTTCAGTTTTTCAGAGTATTTATATTTATGATTATTATCTTTCTAGAGATCTTTCTGTTTTCTCTTTTCTTTATAAATTCCCTATGTGACCCAACATTATTATTTATATGGAGTGAATTGAATTTAGGTAGGCGTGTCTTAACTGTGTATTAAATGTGTGGAGGGACAATCCAGGTGGAATGTACTTGAGCGCTCTGTCAGGAAGAATGGCACAGGCAACTTTCAGTAAGCAGGTCTGGAGTGATAGCAAGAAGGATGCCAAGAAGCTACCATCTCTCAGGACTTAAAACATCCAGTATTTAAATTAGCCCATGATTTAAAAAAAAAAAAAAAAAAGAAGTGTGAATGATTTCTTAAGTGTCTAAGGAGAGTTCTAAAGGATAAAAAATCTGAGCTTTTCTTCACTAGCTATGCCTACATTTCAAGTAAATGCAAATGAAAATCTAGTCTGGAAAAGGTTCATGTTAAAGGAGGTAATGCTGAAGCTCTTATTTCTAGCAAATACGGTTTTTCATGTTTAATTACACTTCATGTTTATGATCTTCGGACCAAAAGGTCTACAGTATGAGAGTGGCTAAAAGCTGTTCAGTTAGTGTTTCAAATGATTGTGCACCCATTGTTTTATACTGGAAGTCAAGCTTCCAGACAGCTTTCCTCTTAAATAATCTAGTTTTGTGATCACCAGAACTTTTGAGAGTAAATCCAACGCTCCAACTTCTGCAAGGGACAAAATAATTAAGGAATTTGCTTCAAAACTATATTAGTATTGTAAACCATATTTCTATTGTAGAGTCAACTAGAGGTTAAAAAAAAAGAGTTTAAATATATTGAAAACAGGACAGAAGTTAATATAATTATGTTTCAAAAAATTTAGTAGGTGTCATTATTAGACAGTAAAGTAGACTTTGATTTGCATCATACCAGGCAGGACAATGGTTGCTCACCTTTATCTGTGACTATACATTAAACATCACTTAAAGATATTTCTCTAAGATGTTTATTTTCTGTGTTGGCTCTGAAAACTTGAGAAGTCTCATAGTAATCAAACTAAAAGACTATATTTTTTTGTCCTATGTTATCTGTAGCAGTTAATATAGATATTTTCAAATCCATTTGAGTCAAAATATACCAGATTAAGTTAAATAGTTACATTTTTTTAGCTGCACATCATTACTATTCTAACTATTTTCATCAGTGAATGTGTGTGTAGGCAGCAAAGAGGAAGGTGACAGTGAGAGGTAATCTCCAGCATGCAGGCTGAAAAGTGAATGTTAGGCTGTGGGAATAAACAGCATTAATACACCCCAAGCATAAAATTTATGACAAATACCAAAACCCACTGACTTCATGTTTCCTAACATTTTTTTTCCCCACAGATGTACCTTTATATGTAACTATAAATGCTTTCAGCTCCAAAGAGCTTCCGCTTTTTTTTTGCTCATGATTTTTCAGAAGTGAATTTAACAGTCTTCCTGAAAAAGAAACAGTAGAATTATTCTCTTTTTTAAGTTTATTAATGAAATTGATAATACATCTAATATATTTTTAAATATTTTTCAGTTTCCCTTTCCCTTCATAGAGTAGAAATTAAATGACTGTTGAATTTTTGTCTATAAATAGAAGACATTTTTGTCAGAAGATAATGTTTTTTTAATTAAATATATTTTTTTGAAATCTTGTTCTCTGTGCCTAGCACATTATCAGGAAGTATCCTTCCTTTTCTCCTGTGTACAAGAAATATATTGGATCGAAATCAGTGCCTATAACATTTACATTCTGTCCATATTTGTGTTATCACTAACAAATAATTTAGTTAATAATTTTGAAATTTTTTATCTTTTGTATGAGAGAGTTTTGAGGTACTGTATCACTATATTTAAGCAGAAGGACATCAGATTCTTCCTTTAGTTAGTACAAATGGTTGCCAGATTTTACTTCTCTGAGCTTGAGCAAAATTTTTCTCTGAGCTGTACCTGTTCTGTTCTAGATCAAAACATTATGATGACATCTTCCTGGCAAAGGTCTTGGTTGTACCATCACCCCAGAAGGACTCCATTAACTCCAGGCTGTAGCACATAAATTAGGGAGCACCGGTTTCCAAGCATCAGAAGAGGAGGAAACAAGAATGACAGAAAACACAACTATCATATCAGTATGGAGACTTTTTCTGTAGCTTTTGTTTATTTATTTTTCATTTATTTGTTTTTTCTCTAATAAATAATCCAAGAGAAAAAGAAACAACTCCTGGTCTTTCTGAGCAATGGTGCTCCCAGCCATGGGGTGTCCACCTAGTGCCAGGAAAATAAAAGCTACACATATTTACCATCTTCACTATAAACCATCTTTTGTAAATGAACAATTTACACTTTATGAAACTTGCAGAGATGCTTTTTGTCTGTTCTGGTTTGGATGCAATACAAATCAATGGCAGTTTATATTTCAGGACTGTTTTCAAACCAAATACAGATGTCACAGTGGGTTGCTTGTTCCACTGTTTAATAAAGAATGAAAAATAAGAACAGTCAAAAGTGCAGTAGTTTCTCTGTGCCTCCAACACGTTTCTGCTCTACCAGGGAACAAACCAGAGGACAGAAGGTGGAAAAGTGGAAAAATTTCCTGCTGGGAAATATGACCATAGCATATATATTTTGTAGGCAATTTCTCTCTGCTCTGTAACTAGAAGTGCACAGAGAATTATTTCCCCTCCCAGCACCAATCCTGGAGAGATACATCTCTGCCATAGGATATATGTAGGAGTATGTTCATTAATGTGCTTCTCTGAATAGTTGTAGCTACCATTTGGCATCTCCAGTCAGGCTGGCAACTTCTAGCAATTGTCCTTTGAAATAAGTTAACAGTATACCAAGTTCAACAGAATAATACTGAAGATTTTATCTTTCATAAAAATATCAAAATACTGCTATAACATAGAGCTTTTACTGCTAAGGTTAGAAACCTTAAAAAATAGTAGCACGTTTCTTACCTTCTAAACTTAGAGTACATGTATCCTTTTAGTACCTCACAGGAGCTGTGCAGCAGCTTTTCCAGCCTCATACACGATTTTCAAGAAATGAGTGAGGACATCAGCATTTACCAAAAGTTGTCAGTTAGAGACATCAGGAAGATCTTAGGACTGTAGCTTGATCATGCCACCCATAGCATTTGTCTTTGTTGTGTATCATTCACTAGTATTTTGAAAAATAGAACACTGCCATTTAAGCAGCCAATGGAGTGCTGTAACTCCAGTCTTCATCTCAAGACAGCCCACAGAGGATACTTCTTGTTTTCAGTTACTGTCATTGACTATTCATAGAGTCACAGAATATCCCAAGTTGGAAGGGATGTGTAAGGATCATCAAGTCCAACTCCTGACTCCAAAAGGACCATCCAAAAATAAAAGTCAATAAAGAATAACTTTATTTCTCAAGTCAATTATCTTTTTTTTCCAAGTCAGAAGTAACTCATCAGTGTTTTTATCATCTATCATTTTTCTACTGTTTTTATCACTATCTTCAGGACTGACCAACTGTGAGGTATTCACAATTCAGGTATAGCCCTGGCTCCCTGTCCATGTTCCAACTGTGCAGTCCTTCAGCATGGTGCCCAGGCTGAGTTTTCAGGCAGACAGACTTTTTTTTTCACATCCGTATCTAGCAGTGATTTTCTGTCACAGCTTTACCCATCACCTCAAGGTTACTGGAGGTACATAGCTGCTCCATCACCTATAGCCATTTGGGATCATACTAAACAGCATGAGATGCAGGTGGTGAGCACTCAGATGGGAGAAATAGGCCAGAGCTTCAAAATAGCTTTTAATAGTGCTATCAATTTTCTTGCAATGTTAAAAATTTCATGAGTATTTTGGCACTTTTCTAAATAAAATAACGTTGCACATTCCCTAATACAAAAAAAAAAAAAAAAGAAAAAAAAAAAGAAAAAGAAAAAAAGTCTTACTACAGCAAGAGAACAGTGGAATCATAGTTAATTCTGTTTCCTTTCTATATTTTTATTCATGAGTTGAAGGCATTCCACCATATAATAGAGTAATCAAAATCCATTTTCTAGCAGCCAGGAAGAAAATGAATTTTGCTTCACCCTTCTAGGACCTGGTAAAATCAGTCTCTGAAAAAAAAATCTTTGTTTGAGAGGGTTGTTGATGTATTTCATAATAAGCAAAATAGGAGAATGCTATTATGCACAACTAGATTTGTCAAATACTGTAGAAACCCAAATTTAATGGCTTCTTTAGAAAATAAGGAGCTCTATTAGTCCTTTAGAAAAGGAAGTGAATGGAAAACGAGTTGTAACAATTTACTTATTTCTGTTGAATCACTTCAAGGATAAGTTAGGATAACTGAAGCAACATTTGGATCACAGTTACCATTTTCAGCAGCGAAGTCTATTCCCGGATTCTTATCTCATCAAAATATAGCATAAGACAATCAACTGTTTCTTGTGTTTATTTAGAAGCATACGCTCGTGGATTATGTACTCTACTTCCTCTCACAGTCTCTAACCTAGAATCACAAAGACCTTCAAGATTCCTGAAAACACGAAAAAGCTCTTAAGGGTCTTTGAAATTCAAGGTCAATATTTCATCAGCAGGACCTTTCTGTTTTTATTACTGAATCTACATTAATTATATTTTAGAGTTCACAATAATTAAGTTAATTTGACTTAAGTGTTATATTAAAGACAATGAAAGAGAAATTACTGTAATAACATATCACAGAATTCAGATCATAAAAATATTTAGGAATTTTTTTATCATTGTGAGGGAAGAATTATTTTTAAAACAATTCAGCTGCAGCAGGATCCAGTAGTTTTCCCAAGGTCATAAATATAGGTCTATCTGAAAGTAATGCCTCCTACTTATTAGCATAGAAACTACAACAGATACAAAGAGTACAATAATGCATTTTGATAGAGCAAAATCTCACCTACAAAATACTATTTTTCAAAATAGTCACCACCATTAGCTATGTGTTTTCAGCAGTGATGAACAGAATCATGCATGGTGTACTCATAAAAAATCTGCACCAGTGGAAGTGACTCACTGTTGTCACCACTGTTGAAATGAACCACCTACTGCCTCACTGTGATCACATCCACTGTTTGGTCTCCATAAAGATTCAACAAGTTGACAAATGTCAATGGATGCCATTTTTTTCCACACATAGGAGTACAGTGACACACTTTTGCCTCATGCACACTCCCATGTCAGACACCATCCTGTCAGATTGCCCCTCTGCTGCCATCTGCCACATGGCAACAAAACATAACTGAATATTTATGGGAAGTTTCAACATCTTCTGCCATACCACCAACATCTGCCTCTGATGCCATGGGCCAATATACTAAAATGGGAGACATTTTGGGAGCAGCCATCATAAAAAAGAATAACATACTGTTGGAATCCTGAACTATTTCATTCTTGTATGACAGCTCAGAGAAAAGCATGTCAGTGAGTACCTTCTCTAAGTGAAAACATTAACAATTATTTTCATCCATTTACTTTAAAATTTACTTGCTTATGGATGCAACAGTATTATGGAACACACAATTTTAAGCAGCCCCTGTTACTACAGGCATATTTATTTGCCACTAATAACACCTATATTTTTAAAGAAATAAAGGGGAGAGAACTGCATTTTAAAATCATCCCTCCCTCAAAACAAAATTAATTTGAAATGAATTGTGATTTGACTAAATTCTTCAATACTTTACCATTTGAATATTATAAACTTCCTTAATAAGTAACTATATCTAGGAACAATGCAAGAGTAGTCTATTTTTTTCACCTCAAATAGACCATTCAAACAGTAAAGAATCAGTGTTGACAATCCTTGAATTATCAGAGCCTTCAAAGCACAATTTGTTTTTTTTTGTTTGTTATTTTTTGTCCTTTTGTGTGTTTTTTGTTTGTTTGTTTTTGTTTTTGCTTTTTAACAACTGATTTCTGCTGTATTTGCTCTCCTGTTTTGCTTTTCTTTCAACATGGTAAAGAGAACAGTCATAATGTTATAAAGGTGCTAGTCAAGGACCTGCATCCTTGAGAAGCTGCATAATTTGAAGAAGAGAATAGAAATCCCAAATTAACTGAGCCTTGATCCTAGCTGTCTAACAGTTATTTATCTTGTGATCATGACTGAGTTTTTCTCACCTTTATGTCTCAAGATTTTACTTCTGTAAAATATACTTAACATTTTCCCACTGATGTTTTTGGGACAGAGAATGCTTATTTCGTTATGCCTACACAATGCTTTGAATATGCATCATGTTATGTAAATTACACATATTTTTAGAGTTTCAAAGAACTTCAGTAGATAGAACATTTTAAACATAATTCTGAGTTAAAAGATCTTCCTAGTAACTGGCTCATCAGCTGAAACTGTCACTTCTGAAGCCACACCACTGTATATTCAGAAAATGAAATAAACTATTCAGAGTCTTACAGTACTCAAAGTAAATGGATGTGGATTTATCTACTAATTTCAAATGAGGAAAGAGCTAAATTATATGTGAAATCCTAGCAAATTCTGATCATGACGTGTTGGTAGTGGACTTTCTTAAGCATGCTGACTAGAAAAAAATAATTTCTGGATATGAAAATATTTGTTAAATCATATTTGATTCACTTCTGCATAAAATTTAATAGGAAGACTAAGCACTTCCAGGGCACTAATAATTCTCTCAAAGAAAAGATGACTGACTTTAAAAAGAAGCTGATAATAAGACTCAAATCAAACCTATCTGATTATTAAATATTGTATTTCACAGAAAAATTAATAACATTTGGTTCAAACAAGCTCTACAGAGATGGGAAGGGAACAAGGCACTTAGATAGAAGTAAAGCAAAACTGAACTTTAGAGGTAGTCCTTGGAAAGGCTGTTATAGGGGTTTTCACAAGGCATACTCCTAGCAGTTTGAAAACTTATTCTTTTCAGTATGCTAATGTGTGTTTTTAAAAATATATATTGAATATCTCTTCGAGTATGGGAAGGTAAACATTGTGTTAAACATTCTGTTGGCCAGCTGGGTGACATGAAATTTCATGACAATACAAAATCATATTTGTAACCTTCAAAACATTTCATTTTTAATTGGTGAAATTAGACATTAGTACATTAGTCATTATCACATAAGGATTCTGGTTAAGAAAATGTCACTGAAAATTCAGTTTTCAAATTTGGAGTTGCATTTTCCATCTTTCTTCCTGTAATAAAGATTCAAAAAAAAAAATCATGCTGCAGTTTGTTTCCATAATTATTGCTGGTCAGCGTGAAGTATGATGCACAATTGTGTTCATATCCAGAAGTTTCTTTTTTTAATCTGTTTATCTTCCTCCCCTATAATCTAATTATACATTGGTATTCTGTCCTCATCTAAATTCTGTAAAGGTCAGATTTCCCATAAAAAATAGAATTATAATCAGTTCAGGAAGTAATGATCCAAGCTAGGACTTAAAGGAAGAACAAGTAAAGAAAAGAAATAAAAAATATAAAGCATGAAAGAAAAGGTCATTTTCCCAGTTTTATTTTGAATCCCTTCTAAAATTTACAGAGGAGGAAAAAAAAAATCATGTAACTCAATTAAGATAAGCTCCGGACAGAATTTTCTTCTTCTATTTTTTCCTTTATTAAGGGTTCACTATTGCAGAGAACAATATGGAAGGAAATATAGGATCTCTAAGGGTGTAATAGAAAGGAATCAATATTTTGGGGGTTTGTAAGTGTCTGAGCAATTGGAAATACAAAGAGCAAAGATGTTAATCGTTTGCCAAATTATGTTCATGTATGGAGTCCGTTGGTTTCCAAAGGAAAGATGGGAAAGATGGTTAAACTGAGAGAACTTTCTTGTGAGTATAGAGAACACATGAAATATGAGTTTAGTTGAAGCCTAACAATGTAGATAGCATTTCCTCGGTTTTCTCCAGGAGCATACGAAAGCTGCAAAATACTAATGACCCTTAAAATTAGGTTTTTCAAAGCTGCAAAATTTTAAAGCTATATAATGATATCCATTCTACGTGATATCCAGATATTGATGAGTTAAAAAATGAAAAGGAAAAAAAAAAGTCCTGCTTTTCTGACAGCTCACACTCATTAGTCTTCCTTTACAGTATGGCAAATTTTGCAACAGCCCCTTACATCATACTATGTAATTTCAACTGGATGTGACAAAATTTGTCCTGTTATTGTGGAGGACAAAAACTGTGTTGGTTTTTTTTGCCTCAAAGCTTGCTTCATGAGGTCTTTCTGGTGATAAGACTCTAACTGACAACTGCAAATTATCTAGAGGGGTGTCATTTTGCTGCAGTGCCTCTGCTTGTGGTTGTAAAGATAAGCAGAAGAGGCAAGCAGTCTTTCTCTGGGTATGGCTTGGAGAAGCAGATCACTGCAAAAGTTAATAATGCTTGTGCATGGCGACAAAGGCACCACTCCCTGCTGGTTTATCTGTTGGGCCAGGTATCTCACACTAACAGAGAGAAAAGAAAGAAAGGAAAACAAAACAAAACAAAACAAACAAACAAACAAAACAAACCAGAGAAATGGGGCATAAAAGGCCTTCAATAAACTAAGAACTTTGTAGAAGAATTCCCAAAGAAAAAAAAATTTTTGACAGAATTCCCTGAGGGGAAAACTTCTTCGGAAGAACCCCCCACCCAGGGGCCTGCTTGCTGCGAAGCTTCCTGGTTTTCTCCCCATCCCACCCTGTGGTGACCCGACAAGTTCCTGAGATCAATACACTACAAACCTCGCTGGACCCACAGCAGTGACTATATCTCTCTTGATTTTCTACCAAATCTTTGCTTTTTTATCTCTTTTCTATCTCCCATCTTCCATTCCTCAAATCCCTAAGAAAGGATTTGTAATAAACTGGTCAGGCTAACATTTGACCCATTGTGTCTTAATCACACCATCAGGTATACATATATTAGAAAGAACCTCTTCTCCCTCTTATAAATAGGAGTAAGACATCTATCCAGCACCTTCATTCTGGAAACAAACTGCTTGCTCCTTACAGAAACTACTTTATGAAGGCCTGCAGACTGAATGTAACAAACTGTTCTGTGTGAACAATGAAATGCTACTCAACCTTAAATTCCAAAGTTAAGATGGGAACACAGCAGATACTTCTCTTTAAACCATCATAGCTTTTTCATCTGGAGCATACAACACCCAGTATTTACACAAGCTGGAAACATGCAACATTCATCATTTCAGCTGAATCATCCATCACTGACCTCAGTCTAGCATTCCCTGTTGAAGAGGAATATATGTAATACACCTCAATAACAGAAGTTTGAGGAGCTGTGACCTCATCTTTCAAAGGGTCAGGTTTCATTAGAGTAGAGAAAAGGAGTGATAAAGTGTTTCCATGGAGAAAGACTAAGAAGCAAGTCCAGACCATCCATTTACTCAGATGAAGCCTGTGAAAGTCAGGTGGTCCCTAAGGTACTGTTCACAGCATATCTTCCTGAAAGGCTTCTTGCAAGAGGAGGTGGAGGACAAATCCCACTGTGTAAATTACTGTCATTTTCTGTTCTGTATAGGATGTGGCAGTTGAATAAGAAGGAACTTTTGTTGCTGTTTTGTTCTGGATTTTTTTTCTTGAAAACTTGCAGACAGAGAGGCCCATCAAATTCCATGCAGTCTTCTTGTAATTCTCCCCAGGATTAAAATAATAATAATAATAATCATCATCATCATCATCACAGATAGGTGTGCTTGGCATGCCATTACACTTCCATTTAACACAAAGAAACCAACCTATTTCACTAGGTAATTCTACATTACTTCCATCTGCTTGAGGGGACTGCTGTGGCACTTAGATGATGAATCTTGCTTCCTTTCTGTCTGATCCTATCCAACATACATCCATACACTTTTGTCAGTCACAGACAGCAGTAGAAGGAACAATTGTTCCACTGCTTTTTCTGACTGCCCAATTCCTGGCTACTTCTTCCAACAAATGACCTTCTATCATCTGGAGTTTGTAGATATGTTTTCTAGCACTTATTAATGCTGAGCTGCTAGCAATCAGTTTGAATAAAGGCCTGCACTTCAGCATGCCTGGAAGAACAGGTTCATTTCTCTATATGCTTTTCCCTGTGTAGAAAATTAAAAACCCATCCTTCCCTCTTGGTACCAGAAGAGAATAGGAGCAGATTGCCTATGTATAGACAAATCAATTCATGAACTTTCTACTCTTTTTCAGTGATGGCATGAATTAAACATAAATACAAGACAGAGACCTGCTGCCTAAGGCAGACCAGCACTGGCTGCAACATTGTGTTTACAATCAGTGTGTTCAATGTTTTCCGTGTCTGGTTTTAGTACTGGAGGCATTTTCAGAATATAGCTATGGAGGTTAGATTTTGCTAAGTAACAGTGCTTGAGAACATTTTGGTCTAATGGACTCCTGCTGAGTCGTAGCTGGAGATGTTCGGCCTCTAGGTATGTAAACCTCTTGACTATAAAGAAAATATCAAAAGACTGGTAACCAAATAACCTGCACTCTCTGATAGAGAATGATAGAGAAATCAGTATTCACTGTATTTTTCCTAAGCTAGTTCATGAACACAAGTAGACTTTTCACTCACTTCTAGTATTTAACTGTGTTTTCAGTGGGACATTTCAAACAATTACTGTATTAGAGCACACTGTCAATCCCAGGATGTAGTTATATAAGTAGTTTCTTTGGATAGTTATTTTCCAAACCTGGAAAATTCCACATTTCAATTCCCATAGGTCTGCCTTCTCCTGGTGCAGTTTGAAAACTGCTAAGGGTAAAAAATACCAGAAAGATTTTTTTTACAGTAAGTTTCACTGAGGAAACTTCACAGTCCTAAAAGTCTGAAATTCAGCAGGATTTCAACTGGAAACATTTGCTGAGCAATATAATATGCACAGAGAAAACACAGAACTTGTACAGCACCTGGGCTCACAGGAAAAAGTGGACAGCTTTGCAAGGAAACAGAACAGCTTAGCCATCTAACAGCTATCTTATATTTCTCTTACGAAGGCACATATTGGATAGCAGGTGTTCCCATCTCTCTATTCTAGGATGTCATCTCCCAGCTGCAAGATTGAAGTACTGAAGTGCTGGGAAGACATTACCATTCTCTTTCTGACCAAAGGGAACAGGTGGTTACTAGAAGTCAGATGGCAATTAGCTTATAGGGCACACAGTTGATCCATATGTACTAGGATGTGTCATTCCTCAAGCTCTAGAGAGGCAGGAGAAAAAAAGAACAAGTGTTAGAGGATTTGCTTTATAAGCCATCTTGATAGGAAGACTTTTCTTTCTGTGTAGCTTTGATTTTGAGAGTAGATTTCCAAATAAGAAGTTTCAGGTGTGGGATTCTCAAATGTTCTGTAGCTGTCAGATATTGATAACCTCTACCAAAGTGAAGCAAATAGCAGTTGATAAAATACCTGTTGTTAGTGGAGTGTCAGTGTCACCTGGTCTTAGAGTTAGAAGAATGAATCCTCAAGCCATTATAGCTCTTCACACATTTGGAAGCATCAATCTTTCAGCAGTCTGTATGATAGGGTGGATTAGCCACTAGCAGTAGCCTGTCGTATCTACAAGTAGTTTCAGCTGCTGGCAGTATATCCCATAGGTTATTCATAAAGATACATGACACCAGACATGTTTGACTCTATATCTATCATAAAAGCTTGTTAACTCACTTGTCATAATTTTTTTTCTTCTATCTGAAGCCTGCATTTCCCTGGATGTTCTCGGGAGTTTGTTTTTCCCCATTGTTTCTAGTTAACAGGCAAAATATTATCTCTTTGAGCTGCAGCTTTAATTTCTCTTTGACCAACAGCTCTATTTTGATTCGGAATGAACAGACAGGAACTAAAAGTTTAATGTGAACCATTTTCAAGTATGGTTGAAATATTGTTCTATATAGGAAAAGAGCATACAAGATCAGTCCTTCTGTACTGTGTAAATATAAACCTTACAGTTTAGTCCAGAGATATTCTACACCAAAGTGAACACCCTAAACAAAAAGTTTAGAATAAATATCTAGAACTTATTAACTAAAGGCAGCTAATTAAATCTTTACTGAATAATCACATGGACACATCCCTGTATCTGAAACTGATCTTCTAAAACTGACATATATAGAAAAAAAAAAAAAGATTTAATAAAGAATAACTGGAAAAGTATATGAAAGAACTGTCACTTTTTTGCCCTTTTTTGGTACACTTTTTTTTCCTTTTTAAATGTTAAAATAGATGACCTGACCCCCGCCTCTATCCCACCCAAAACATCACTGTCTCCTGTGTAAGTGGATTCACTAATAAGAAATCTGAAGCTTTAGGTTTAATGAAACTAGACAACTGTTAGAAGATCAGATTTACAACCAGCATTTAATATATCGGAAATGCTTGAGAACATTAATGTTTTTCTGTGAATAATGTAAACATTGCAGTATAGCAGACTATATAACCCAGCTGTGGCCTCAGCTCACTTGGAAGGTCTTTAAATGTTACAAAAAAGTTAATTCATTTGTAGCTTGAATAATAAAAGTGAGATTTCTTCTCTGTCTGTTCAGGACTTTGTTCACGCTAACAGTGAGGACATTCAGGCTTGGAAAAGATTACATTAATTCTCTGCTCTAGTGAATCACCCTTAATAAAATCTCCTGTTTTGTTTTTATCACTGTGTTTATGCTCTTTTTTTTTTTTTTTTTCAGCATTTGATCAGAAAGGGCAAGTTGTCTTTTTGAACTGAAGGGCAGGGGAAAGCCTCTCAGTTAAGTAAAAAATGTCAATTCCTAGATGGTTATGTTATAATTTGTATAAGTATTTGAATTTACATGATCATGAAAAAGCTTATCCAAACTAAGCAAGCTTTAATCTTTCATGCCATGGTAAATATAGCTGGAAAAATGTCTAGTAGTTCAGTTAACAAAGATAAACAAAACAAAATCATTCAGGAACCACCTGCAGTCACTGGGAAAATACAATTTCTGCAACTGACTGAGTACAAATAAATAAATAAATAAAATACCTGATTCAAGCAAACACATACTTGTTCAGATTGCAGTAACATGCAGCAATTTGTCACGAGATCCCCACAGCAGGAATTTAAAATATTCTTCTGGGGGCATACAAGCACTCTACAAATACTTTGACTTTTAGTACATTTCAGCAGCATTGAAAATCATGTTCAGACAGAAAATGCATATGGTAAAACCAGAGATCACCAAGTAATAAAATAAATAAAGCCAAAAACGCAATGTGTCAATCCAGGAGAAAATGAAAATATCAACAAAAAACTTCTCCATGTTATTGCAATTAGTAAGGAAACGAAAGCATAATTTCTTCAACACTGCAAAAATATTAGTGTTCACACTTCAGCAGTGTCCTCAGGAACTAACATAGAACAAATTTGACTCTGAAAATTTTGCTTTAGCAAGCTGTTAGTGTTCTGTACTATCTATAAACTGTGCTTGCTTTAAGTAGCAGCATATGTTCTGATAATCACAAGCTATTGGAAATCTATATTTAAAAATGAATACTCTAAGAAGCAACATAAAACTTTCCATGGTTTGGGTAACTTAATTTTAAAATGTGCACTGACAAGGATCATGAATTTAAATGTGTACTCTTTGTAGCATTTATTTTCATGTTAAAACTGTTTAAAAGTTAAAATTTTACAAGTGCAAATGAAAACTGTTCTAAACCATTGTTGACTGAAACTGACACCACTGCACTGAAAGTCAATATGATTGCTATCCATAAATTTCAGGAGAAAAAAATTTATGGAGTAAGTTAATTTCAAAAGATGTCTAACTATTTCACTGCATTTATTGTTACAGAGTTTTATTATTATTCATACAATAAATGCTCTTGCATATAGCATACAGCTTGTGTTTTATGCTGGATTCACACAGATGTTGAAGAAACATATATTACAAGTGTATTTTCATGTCATGTTTTTATAAAAGTACTGGTAATGATCAAAATATGCTATGTTACATATTATTAGTTCTATATTAAGCCATCATAATAAAGGTTTGAAAGGTGTGTTTAAAGTGCATTTACATGGTCTAAGATGAAAATCTTTTTCAAATACAGCAATTTCAGAGATGATACTTAGCCAGTCCTGTTAGACAGTTTCTCTCTTTCCCAAGTGTATTGAAGGATTCACTACATCTTTCCTCAAGAAGTTTAAGTAAGAGGACTGTTGCTACTTAAAGGTTAAGCAGGTAACTTATAATATCAGAAGTAATACAGGTATTATTTCTCTTCAATTGCTTAATGAAATTAAGGTGAATCACTACTAGAGGTTAGCAGCAACAACAACAACAAAAAAAGCATTAGGTAGCTCTTATTATCTCATATTTATTCTCATTTATTATACTGTACCATCTGAGTAAAACATGTAGTTACACAACTGTTGCTCAGCTGTCACAAAAATCTTTGAAGAAACAGATCTATATAAGAAATTAATCTTTAGAATAGCAAATGACCTTTTGACATTGAATTACTGAAATAACAAGAACTTTATTAACAAGAATTGTCTGACACTGATATCTTGTAGCCTTACTTTCACAGATTCTTATCTGTGGTCTCAAGAATGTAAATAGTTAACTTTCATTTAGGCTCACTGTAATACTTAGAGTGGATTTAAATGACCAGAAATATCTAAGCTGAGTAAAATTTAACCATATAACTGAACACACAACATTACCAGGAACAGAAAAGTGCATTTACTGGCAACTTCATTCAATAACTGTTAGCCTGAAGATAAAGAAAAAATATTTGTTAGTGATTATCCAGTTGTATTAAATTGGAAATATTAGGTATATGAATTCTCTTTTCTCTATAAATGCTTTGTCCAGTATTGAGGATATTATTGAGGCCATGTGTTTAACTTTCATTCTTGGTAAAACTGCAACATATATTCTAATTCTCCAAACTATGAGAGCTGGTGGTGTTTGAATTATAAAGTTAATCTTGAAAAGCCATCTACAAAATCAGCTAATGAAGAAATTCCTGTGCTTGATAAGAGGTGTGGGCAGATAACAGAGGAACCCACCTCTGCATTTTCTTGATAGCTAGAAATGAAAAAACTAAGTGTAGTACAAATATATGATAGCGGAGGAAGAAAATCTGTTATAAATGTGAAACTTAATCCATACAAATGCTGATGAAGCTTGCAAATTCTGAAGATAATGGTTATGCTTCCATTCAGTTTTGCATAGTAGCTTTCTGCTTTGCTTAGTGTCCTTGAAACAAAGGCAATAGTATTTTTCCTCTCCTATGAGCATAATGTGGGATATGACTGCTCTCACCCTATAGGCAGATGCACCTAACACTAATTACATTGTTAAATCAGAAAGAAACTGTGTTAGTACATCCAAGACTAGTAGCAGGCTATTAAAAATTCTATTTTAAAGAGCTCCGTTGCTCATATCTGTTCAAACACAGAATTCTCCTTCATTTAAAGTATCATGAAAGTAATTCAAATATGACAGTCATATGATAAATGAAGTTCGTATATAATTTCATCTCACAGAAAAAGGGAGGATTCTCATTTTCAAGACATCTTATGACCTCTTTGATGGAGACAATTGCTATTTCACTGCTGTATTGGTCAAGTTCATTTTCATGTTTGTATATTCTAACAGAATCACATTCTTTTTGAAGATATTTTAATGTATCTTATTTTATAGTGACTTTCTTAATCAATAATGTTGGAATTGCTATTTATTTATTTATTTATTTTCCCCATTCTTATTGTCTATTACAATGGTAGAAAAACAAAATCATTTTATGTTCTCCTTGACAGTTTGCATGTACAAATAGTAGCTCCTTCTTAATCTCCGACTTGATGAATATATGAAAGGACTTTATTCATTATGTTTATTTATTTTTGAAGTATTCTGTGTTCATTATGGATGAGATAAATAAAACCACATTTGTAAAGCTACCTAGGTTCATAAATGAATGCTGTAAGACCACATTATAAATAATGAACAGAATTAGTATAAGCTTGTTATGGATAGGAGGTAGGGCTAAAAGTAAAATACAGATATGCAATATTACCAGGGTTGAAAGAGAAACATCACCTCAGTTTGGTGAAATAGGTCCTGGAATTTATAAAATGCACACTGAATAATCCACAACAACCTATTTCAAATTTAATATTTAAAGTTTGCTCTTAATATTAGCCATAGTGTGCTGGACACAGTTTATAACTCTCACTGACCACATAATTCTAAAAAATATTCAGCAGAACATTCTGATCCTACAGCCTTGAATGAAATGCTGTGTTGCTCAGTACTAGTCAAGTTCAAGGTTCAAGTACAGAACATACATGCTCCATTAATGAAAAATATCATAAATTAAGCAATATGAATTTGCACTTCTGAATCATTTTTTTACATTTCTGCTGCTGTTGCTAAGCAAATGTATATATCTCTCTGCAAGTATAACAAGTGCTTTTTTCCATAAGAAGAGTTAGATTATCTAGGTAACAGTATTTAAGATGAATTAACTGTCACGTATGTTAAAAAAAAAATCTAAAAAAGCTGAATCTTTTGACTCCACAATTTGCCTTTGAATGATTAAAGTATAGTGAATTCAGCATGCTAACATTTTGGGTTAGCAGACCTTCACACATATTCTGTCAATTCATTTAACTGCCCATGCTGTAAAGTTGCAGAATTTTAATTTTGGTCTATATTTGTCTCAGAGAATGAATTTAATGTAGACTAATTCTTCCATAACATGTAATTTAAGTTAAATACCATGAATATTCTCTAATTTTGTGATCTTACATTCATTCCATCAAAGCTGTATAGGAAAAACTTGTTGCTAAAGTTTGTTCCTATGATTTAGGCTGTCCTTGTTACCTTCAGCATTGCCACCAAAACCTAAAAAAATAATGGAAGACTGATTACTGATGTCATCTGCTTGGACAGGTACAGACACCCTCTGATTACACTTCAGGAGGATATTGAGAAACTTTAATCAAGTCAAGCTTCTCTCCAAGTTTTCTTTTTTTTTTTTTTTTTTTTAGCATAATTTCTCTATTAAGAGTGTCTGAACATTTCCAGCCTTCTTGGTCATGTAACTCAGTGTTAAAATATCTATGACTTATTTCAGAGCAAATATATAACTGATAAAGGAATACTTGAAAGACAATTCTCTTTAATGAAAGATAGACACCTGCACCTACTGTGTTAGCAGACTTAATTATAGATGATGTGTACCAGAGAGATATCTCAAGAATAGTGATACAATGTCAATTAGAAATCAATGATGTTTGGAACTCATGATAACAGGAAGGGAGCAATAAATCTAATGCATACACACATGCAAAGCTTCTGAATGGTCCTCGCAGGTTCCTTCTCAAGTGTCTTCACAAAATTTGCTGTAAAGAAAATTCAAGTGATCTCAGATATCAAAATGTCATTTGGAGAATTTGTCAGGAATAGCCTTCCAGTGTTTAAATACCTAACTATCACTAAAAAAAAAAGGACAACATAGACTTTTGAGACTAGCTTCTTTGGACTAACGTAGTATCTCAGTGAAGGTGCTATAATGCTATATTCTCAGCTGAAAAACAAAGGTTACAAAGCCCATATGTGGACTCCAGGCCATTTCAAAATGCCTCTGTATCAACAAATATTTAATTAGATCAGCAAGCCTTGGTTTCTTTGTAAAACTAAAGATAGGATTTCCAGATTCCTGAAAAAGTTGTTACAAGGAGAGATAAAGACTGGACCTAAAGAGTGGTGAAATTCCTTTCCAGCCATCACAATAATCACTCACTGAAACAGTGACAATAAATATTAGGCAGAGTACCTGATAATGCAGAGTAATGTGGTGCAAATCTCCAATTTAATTTAAATTCTCATATTCCCAGGGAAAGATGAATTTAAAAAGCCAAAGCAAAGTATCCAGAACCTTTAGTGCACCTATCTCCATTTAGAATCACCCTCATAGGCACCTACAAAGAAGGGGCTATGTTTTAATGTTTCCAACATGAAGTGTTTTCCCCATTTCATGCAGCCTACTTGCCATGCAAGCACAGACAAATGGAAGTAATGCATCCTATATTCATTGTAACTGCTAGCCAAGTGATTTTTTGGTGATTTTCATATCAGCACCTGTCAGACATCCACACACTGACATCCTGGCAGAAGTCTGATAAAGGTGACCTCCCTGTACTCCTATACTCTTCAGTAATGCTGCATCTCTCCTTGCTTGCAAATGCTTCAGCCAAGTCTCTCTGTGGGAAAGCTATTTTCATAGTTTATGCCAATCTAATGATCGCTCCTTTATTTCTTTTTGTGTCCAGTCTCACTGTGGTAAAAAGACAACTATGATGTAAATGAGTGTAAAATCAGGATCTGGTTCACAGTGTTGAGATATAATTCATACAGAAAAAAAATCAATGCAGACCTCCCCTTTATCTTTGCTGCATATAACTAAGAACTGTATTGCTATATAACTAAGATCTGTATTGCTTTGTTCACCTTAGAAGCCTACAGGGTTATATAGCAAGATATTTGATCTCTTCACACTTCTTACTTAAGTTCCAGAGTACCAGTATAAGTCAACATTCTAAGTTTAGAAACATAAAGCCTGAAATGAGTTAGTCATTTTATCACGACCCAAGAATTTTATGTGAAAGAAACTGTAAAGCATAATATTTATAGACTAAATCTCAGATGCAGTTACTAGGTCGTCAACAAAAATCTTTTTTATTCTTCTTATTCAGCCCTGATGAAATTAAAATATTGAAAGAAAAAAATCTGTCTAGAACGTGAAGTTAATAAAAGATGATACCGAATTCTTTTTCTGTGTTTATTTTTGCTATGCAGTCCACATTATATGTTCAGAGAAATGTTGCTGAAATTAAATTAAAAAAAAATCAATGATAAGTCAGACTTTTCTGTTATTTTTTCTCACTTTCATAAATGTAAAATAAAACCAGAGGTAGAAACTCAGTGTTAAGAAGTATAATTATTTGCAACTGTTCTGCACAACCTGAGGAAAACAAACAACAAAAAAACATTAAGATGTATTTCTACAGAAAAAAAGAGCAACTTTTGCAAGATCATAGAATCTTAGAACAGTTTGTGTCAGAAGGGACCTTTGAGATAATCTAGTTCCAACCCCCTGCTATAGGCAAGTACAACTTCCTCTAGACTAGGTTGCTCAAAGCCCTATCCATCCTGGCCTTGAATGCTTCCAATGAGCAGCCATACACAACCTCGTTGGACAGCCTGTTCCAGTGTTTCACCATCCTCACAGTAAAGAGTTTATTTTTAATATCTATTCTAAAGATTGAAAAATGAATCCTTCATAGTCTATTTATATCAGGGTGTGATGATGAAAGCAAGAGCAAATTTCTGAAAGAAAGTGTATTCTAGACATTTGCTACATTTCCATTCTTTGTCAGTTATGGTGATCATGCCCTTTGGTCCAATGAAGAGAAAAAATGGGAAAAAATACCAAACTAACTAAATGCCAGTAGAATTTTGATTCTTACATAACAGAAAATAAAAACTCTTGCTGCAGGAAACAATAGAACAATGTAGACAGAGTGCAACAGATCTCTTTCCTTTCTTAGAATATCATTTTTAGTGAAGTACTGCACAAGATGAAGTTATATTTTTACCAGAGAACTTGAAAAAATGAAGTGTTGTATTTTTAACTAACTGTGCTATGTTGAACTTCCTATAAACTCAGAACAAAGAAAAGTGAGTGAGCTTAACACAAAATCACCCTTTGAGTACATTTTTTATTTTTCCTCATACAGCAGTGTCAAAAAAGTTACTTCATCAGAAAGATCTACTTCTAGATGTGCTAGATTAACAGAAAAATATGCTTTTCTAAAAGGTGTTGTTGCTCTTCGTATTTCACTAGGAAGTCTCCCAGTGAACATAAGGTAATAAACACAAGAGCTATTTTCCAGTACTATTTCTGTTTGATTTCTAGTATTGTCAGTGAAAATACTGCTATTTGTAGTTTAGCTTGAGCAGCTTGTTTCCGAGAAGTGTATATCTATGTTCTTTTACAGAATTGACCAATATTGAAATACCACAGGTTAAACGTTGTAATATCGTGGGCAAAATTACATGCCTATACTAAATTGTTCATGTAGCTTTGCATTTAGAATATACTTAGAATATATTTAGAATATATTTATCTCCTTGCTATTTAGTGCAGTAACTTAAATTGTGCAAATTAATTTTGATCCATTCATCAATGGGCTAAAATTAATTTGCATCAGCTGAAATAGTGTCCCTCCCAGAAGGCAAAATATAAAAAATATTAAAATTATGTTAACCAGTTGTGGAAATAAAAGTGGAGAAACTAAATAAAAAAATGCATAGCTTAAAAATTGTGAATTACAAGGAACATAAAGTAGTGCTGATAAGCTTTCAACTGAGATTTAAGAAAAAAAATATGTAGGAAAGCAATTCAGAATATTAAGTGTAGTGCTAGCTGAAAGACAAACCTAAATCTTCCATCTCACAACAGATTACATTTTTTTTTTGTTTTGTTTTTGTTTTCATCATAAGTCTATGGACAAAATAAAAATATCAATATTTATGAAATTAAAAGCTTCAGATAACACTGATTGAGATACAGCTATAAATGCAGAAGATTTTTATATTGAATTCTTTTCACCTTTTTTTTCTTTTTTTTCTTTCTCTCTTTTTTTTTTTTTGCTAGTCTTGAACTTAAAAATTTCAATTTACTGACCTAAAAAATGTGTGTTCTATCATTCACAGTAATCTTTACCTGACTGTGAAGAATCATTCATTGTCTTAAGAGGTTTATTTCAGCTTTGAAATAACTCCTGCAGAGAATTTACTTTGGAAAGGATTCAGCAGGGTTTGGACTACAATTCCCTTCTGACTTAACTTCTATAACGCCACGGAGAGATTTTGTATTTCAAAAATATAGAATTTCTGAAATATTTTGTTTGTGATGATGATTCAGAATGATGCAGATCCAAAATAATGCAAGTAATAATGGACCTAACTCAGTTTATTTTTCCAAAAATAATAGACACAGAATCTGTACAGTATATAGATCGTCACAATACTTTGGAAAATTTAATTTTATCATTTGAGAAAAAATAAAATTTAGAATGTATATGAGAAATATAGTGGAAGTCCACCTGCCACCATCCAAAATTAATACATAATTTTAAAATGTTAAGAACTTCAGCTATGACAAAGGCATTGTTGTGCTTTCATGGTTCAGTTAATTAGATTGGCATCTACAATGTCATAAATACTACAGTTCTATAGCTTCTTATTACATACTGCTGATTTACCATAAAAATACCACACACATGAAATCAACTGCTTTATACAAGATATTGCAGGACACTCAAACAATGTATAAAGTATTTTTCTAGGGAAAGTGTTTTTTTTTTTTTGTTTGGTTGTTTGTTTTTGTTTTGTTTACTTGTTTTAAATAATTCCCTCTAAATATATTACTTAGTATAAGTATATAACTCATTATGTTTATTGACTTGTAAAATTTCACTGTAAGTTTAGAGATATCTGCGTGAAGTTTCGAGCTGACACCTGAAAGATAATCTGACAGTTACATGGATGAAATTGGATAACAATGGCAGCTTAATAAGAGCATGTAAAAACAAGATAAATGTGAGTTATAGAGTCTTCCAGCAGACCTTCATCATTCTTATGAGAAAGATTTGAGATAGTCAAGAATCTATCAAGACTAGATATCTTATTTGAATGATAACTACACTTGACGTAGAGGTTATTCAGTGGTAGGACCAGGCTAAATGACTATAAGAGTCTCTCAATCAGATACCTTAAAGCATCAGAATGTTTAAACAATTTATTAAATTTAAAATGTTGGCTATTGATCTCTGGCTAGCTATTAGTCACTTCTAACTTTCCATCTTCTAAAATATATCATATGATTTTTCCTGGTCTCTCTAATACTATCATATTCTGTGGTAAATGAAGATGGAGTAATTTCTCTTTTCATTTGGAAGACAATGATGCTTATATTGCACTTACATGCTGAGTTTGTATCATTTAGATGTTATCATTTTCCCTGTAAATGTTGGTACCTCAGTGCCACCAAAGGTGATTTATTTTCCTTAAATCATTACAAAATTTAATGTCTTGCCCTACATCTATTAAAGTTGAAAACTACACAGAGAAATCTCAGCTGAGATTACCAAGAATTCAGGTGAGTATTTGGGTCTACAAACTCTCTCATGTTCCTGTGGGGCTATCATGGAAAGACACCAAATATTTAATGCACATTTTTCTCTTAGTGAGTCTGTTATGACTGTCACTAATCACCTCTCTCTGTTCTCCATGTGCACTAGTGTATTCATGAGAAGGATTTGTTCAATGATCTTACTGGGCATAGGGATGAGACAGACTGACCTGTAGTTCCTGGAGTATTTTCTTTTTCTCTTTTGAAAAATGGGTGCTACGTTTCCTCTTTTTCAATCTCTGGAAAATGTATTGGGCTGACTTTTCAAATAATGTTGGATAGTGGCTTAACAACTTTATCAACCTTTTCCTTTGAGACTGTCAGATACATTGCATGAGATCCCACGGACTTCTGCACCTTCACTTCCCTTAGACGTTCTTATAAGTTCATAAGTTCATAAGTTCATAAGGTTGGAAAGGACCTATAAGATCATCTAGTCCAACCATCCTCCTATCACTATCTCAACCCAACTACTAAATTAAATCCTTTAGCACCTCATCTAAACGCTTCTTGAACAGCGCCAGGGATGGTGCCTCAACCACCTCCCTAGGCAGGCCATTCCAGTGCCTGACCACTCTTTCAGAAAAGAAATGCTTCCTCAGGTCCAATCTAAATCTTCCCTGGCGCAACTTGTGGCCATTCCCTCTCGTCCTGTCGTTATTTATCAGGGAGAAGAGGCCCACCCCCTCCTCACCACAACCCCCCTTCAGGAAGTGGTAGAGTGCAATAAGGTCTCCTCTGAGCCTCCTCTTCTCCAGGCTAAACAATCCCAGCTCCCTCAGCCGCTCCTCATAAGACTTGTGCTCCAGACCCTTCACCAGTTTTGTTGCCCTTCTCTGAACACACTCCAGGGCCTCAATGTCCTTCTTGTAGTGAGGGGCCCAAAACTGAACACAGTACTCGAGGTGCGGCCGTACCAGAGCTGAGTACAGGGGGATGATCACCTCCCTGCTCCTGCTGGCTACACTATTTCTAATACAGGCCAGGATGCCGTTGGCCTTCTTGGCCACCTGGGCACACTGCCGGCTCATGTTGAGCCGAGCATCAACCAACACCCCCAGATCCTTTTTTTCTTGAATCTAATCTTCTAGGCTGGGTGGTCTTTCATTATATCAGACTTTGGGTGCTATGAAACAGGTAGTTACATAACCTCCTGGTGAAGTCTGAGGCAAAAAATTCCCAGATAACTATATGTCCTGTTTCCTTCAGGAACAGCTCCATATTGTCCCTAGACTTCTTTGTATTAGTTAGGTGCTTATAGTAGCCATTCTTATTGCCCTTGATGTCCCTGACAAGACACAATTCTATCAGGACTTTAGCATTCTTAACTTCAACCGTAGATATTCAGACAGCATAGCACACTACAAAACAGTTTTTTGAAGGGGCCAAAGTCTTATCTCCTGAAATCTAGCACTGTAAACTTGCTGTGTGCCCTCCTTGCTAAGACTGACTTTTGCCTTCACATTACCAAGTTCCTCTTTGTTGGTGAGAATGTGGTCCAGCATAACACCTCTTCTCACTGGCTCCCGCTCTGTCACTTGGATAGGAAGTTATCACCGACATATTCCAGGAAACTCTTTGCTTGCTTACACTCTGCTGTGCTGTTCCTCCAGCTGACACTGAGATGTCTGAAGTCCCCATGAGAACCAGGGTTTGTGATCATGAGGCTTATCCTATCTGTCTGAAGAGGCAACCAGATATGTCATCTTTCTGGCCAGGTGATCTGTAGGAAACCTCTGTTGTAGTGTCATCAGCCCAGTCCTACTTTTCATCTTAATACATAACTTGATCCATCCCCTGTATGACTTTCATTTCTGGCAAAAAACCCTTTTGTCAAGAGCAAATATGGGAGAGTTGGGTTTCCATCTCCTAGCCTCCCATCTCATACAACACTGCAAAAGGAGTCCTAATTGATGCAAAACTTAACATGAGCCAGCAATGAGAACTTGCAGCCTGGAAAACCAATAGTATCCTGGTTTCCATCAGAAGAGGTGTGGCTGGCAAGATGAGGTGATTGCTCCACCCTATTCTGCCCTCATGATGGAGTACTGCATCAAAATCTGGGGCCCCCAGGACAGGAAAGATGAGGAGCTTTTGAAGAGTGTCCAAAGCAGGGCCACAATCATAGAGCAGGCTGCACAATGCTGGAGTGCCTGTCCTGTTTAGATAGGCTGAGGGAACTGGGCTTGTTCAGTCTGGAAAAGAGAAGGCTGTGTGGAGACCTCATTGCAACCTTCCAGTATTTAAAAGGAGTTTATAAACATGAGGGAAATCAACTTTTCTACACAGATAGTGATAGGATAAGGGGAGATTGTTTTAAACTAAAGAAGTGGAGATTTAGATTAGATATCAAGATAAAGTTTTTTACTGAGAGAAAGGGTGTGACACTAGAATAGGTTGTCCAGACAGGGATGAATGCCTTGTCCCTGCGGGTGTTGAAAGCCCGTTTGGATGAGGCCCTGGGGTAATCTGATCTACTACTTGATCTAGCAGTTGGAACTTGATCATCCTTAGATCCCTCTCAATCAAAAATACAAAGTGCAAACAAACAAAACAAAACAAAACACACAAAACACAGTAAGTTTATGAAAGTTGGAAAGACAGACAAGAGTGACATAGTGATGAGAGAACAGAAGAGTTAGTTCTGGTGAAAGAATTGAGTGGTTATATAGACATTAGAAAAAGAATAATTCAGTTTGATATATTCCTAAAAAAGGGAAATAACTAAACTACATTCAGGATATAATTCTGTGAATGCTAAAACTGATTTTGTCTTTTTAAGTAGGTCTTACTTTGGGTGAATTTTCAAAATAAAAATATCATATGAATACCTTGAAAGAAAATTCCCTCTGCATTTGTCTCTTTCCTGTTCTCCTTTCTTTGATGTTAAGATTGTATCTGAATCGCCTTCTTTAGAGTCCAGCATAGAAAGTCTACACATGGTTAAATTTTCCAGTTCTCTTTAATGAAGTAATTTGTGGTATTGTGTTGAATAATCATCCCTAAGTAGTAAGAAAGCAGGCAAGAAGGGAAGAAAGGATCGAAATGTTGCTCCCAGGTTAACGTTGCAAGTTAAGGTGATACAAAGGTAAGTGAAGATCAATGTACAAGTTATGACACAGCAAAGAACTGCAAAACAGGGAGTTTTTATCTTCTACGGTGAAAGAGGAGTTACTACAGTGACTACTCTAAATTCAGGCCTTGTTCTGCTAGTCTTCCACAGTTTAAGGTAAGGACTCCTTCACTTCCACAGTACATGAAGAATTCATCAGTCAAATTTGCCTGTACACAAGAAGGAGCAGACTCACCTTCCTAATTTCAGATTGCTACTTTAAAGTCAGTAAGAGTTAGAAGCCTAAATACATTTACATGCCTGGGATCAAATCCAGAATTTGCTCATTCAGGTAACTCACTGGAGACATTTTATAAATCAGATTGTGATTTTCAAAACTACTGTAATTCAAATATCTTTAAAATGTTTCAGTACAAATCTCTCTTATGTTGATAATTTAAATTAAAATAAGATATTTAAAAAAACAACTGCAATGAGTTAAGATTCCAGTAAAAATGTGTTTTTATTGATTGATTGATTGATTGATTGATCTGGGGGGGGAGGCAGAGGGAGTGGAGGGGGAACAGAAGAGTCAACACATTATTTAATAATAGAATTATACAGAGATTCATTTTTTTTTCAAAGTATATTAAATATATAAATAATTAAGAAAAAAACCCCACATTGCATGTATATGCCGCAATTTTGCAACAGCTCAATTTCAAATTCAATCAACATGAGCCACACTAGAGGCTGTGCTAAATATAGTCTTTCTGGATTCATGACAGTGGATGCTCATTCAACATCAAGGCTTCACTTGCCAGTACTCATTCTATCTAAATCCTTGCAAGCCTACTGAGAATGCAGCTGTGCTAATAAGCCACACTGAGGCCTTGCTCTTGCAACTATACCCTTTATTGTTCATTATCCACCTCAAACATTGCCAGACTGTTTAGAATTTAAGTGAATAGTTGAGTAAATGGCACATTTTCATACAGTACATATCTGTATCCCAAATGGGAAAAGTAAGTGTGTCATGTATAACTCAAGAAGGGGAAATACCATGGTCATCTGTATATCTGCTTGCTAATCCTTCATCTCTGTGTCGTATTTTTCCTTCTCAGTGTAAAATAATATTAATCTCTTTTCTGTCTTAGTTTTTTTTTTTATTCTTTCAAGACCTCTTTTACATGCAGTCATTAGAAAACATTTAATTACAGCATTATCCATGAATTGATCATGACATTGAATGTCTAAGTAGAAATAAGATACTGACTGACAAAAAAGAAAACTCTTTTTCATTCTCACTATTAGTGTATTGAAGAGAGATGAAAATAAAACTGAATCCCACTGCTTTTTAAGACTTGCACAGATGGTGATGGCTTTTTCTTCATACAGATATCTAATTCGTAGGGAAATCTGTATATTCACTTCAAAGTTTGCCTGCAGCAGAAAACAAATAGAAGGAGCTACTTCCCCAGTAGTAGCCATAAAATATATTAATTCTGATCCTCTAAAAGAGTGCTTTGCCCCTCAAAAGAGATTAACTGTTTCTTGAATAACAATGAGCCAGCCATCATTATACACTGACACATTGACACTCAGCATGTTACTATAAGAATTCCAGGATCCCAAAACAACTTAATCTTTGAGTTAGATCTGACGGCATCTATTTTCTTAAACCAAGGATAATAATTAAACAAACAAATACAAGAAAACTGCAAAAAGTAGAAAAAATACTTACAACTTGAATGTTTTAAAAATTCTTAAAATTAATACATATAGATGTTTTAAATTCACCTGTAGTTGGCAAGACATATTAACCCAAATCTTTTCTCACAGTTTGTGTCCCTGTAACATGGACCTTTTTCTTCAGTCTCAGTCTTAATATGGCAACATTCGGCCTCTTCCTTACTTGCAAGAAACCCTTCACAGCCCCATCGAGGAAATGGCATGCTGTGACTTCTGAATTATATCTTTCCACTCCTCTCTATTTCAGACTTTTCAAGTGCATTCCAGCTTCTATCAAAGAGGAAAAAGTCTCTGACAACCACAAAGACTTCCACTTGATCCACTTTTTAAGAGACAATAAAGGGCGAAGGAAACATTCCTCTGTGCTATTTTTATTTTTTTATTTATTTATTTATTACAGAAGGCAATATACTGAAGCAAACAAAACATTCTGTAACACTGCGGGCACTGATAAAAATAAGTATTTATACCTCTTGAATTAACTCCCATACACCTTTGTTTATTCAATCCTGGTCCAGGTACAGAATCAGACTACCTCAACATACAAATGGTTTGGCTGAGCCCTACTTAAAGGAAATAGAAATAACACAGTCACAGAAACTTCCTAGAAACAACTGTAGGAATGTTAGGTCCACAAACTAAACACATTGTACTTGAAAACCTATCTACCTGAAAATGAACTTAGTAGGCAAATAAAAGGTGTTTTGTTAGATTACACACTGCTGGGCTGTGCTAAGTTTGCAAGATTTCCTTATGCAGGATATTGAATTTCTCCATGAACCTCTCACACATTTTTACTGTGATGGAATTTTCCCTCAAAATAAATAATGATAATAATAATAAAGACTCCTGGTCGAAATCTCTAAAGACAATAGATATGCATTCTTGACATCTGCTAAGACATTTCAAATCTTAATTGCCCCTGAACTTAGACATGTACCCTTCTTCAAGAGCATAAACAGCTTCATCCTGTAACTACATTTATCTGCAAGAGTAAAGAGGTCTCCATCATCAGAAGTCTTTCATATTTCTGTACTTGAAAAAAACATGATAAAATAAAACTTTCTCTTAAGTAAACTAAGCTGTCATAATTTTAGTGAAAAGTTCATTTAATTTCATCAATTTTACAGCTTCTTTACTACTTTCAGCTTTCTAAATTTAAAGAACAGATTTTTAATCACACACCTCTTGCATGAAAAACTAACATCCATAGGAATCATTGATTCTCTGCTTACATAACAGAGAAAGACTTATCTCAGATACTAGATGTCTTTAGTAGATCAAGTTCAAGTGGTTATTCATGATGCTTTGCAACACCATTACTTCAAACCGTGTGGATTCTCACAATGTAATTATCTCAAATGCTGCTTTTTCCTGTAGCGAGCCTGTGATTTTTGCTAAAATTCTTTTGCTTTGTGCCATTTCACCAATAGTACATCACCTGAAAAATGTTGTTAGCAATGCTTTTCTACTTTTTTCCTCAAACTACTGATGAAGATATTAAACTACAAGGCTAAGAACAGATCTTCTTTGGCTGACAATTCCCCATTTCACTTAACTTCTGATAACTAAGAGGTAGCGTGGTTTAAAATCTTTCTGTCTTTTCCCTATTGATTTTGCATAACATTTGAGATAGAAGAAAGTAGAGAGAGGGGAGAAATAATGAAAAAATTTTGGGATATATTATGAAATATTTCCAGCAACATGGAATTTTAAAAAGAAATCAATATACTTTTGATCAGTGAAATTTTTTTAATATAATTTTGAAAAATATAGTAGAATTTATGAGCACCAGTATTAGTTGACATTAATCATTTCTTTATTTCTTCTTTACCATTCTTATCAGGTTTTTTCAAATCATCTAAAGCTGCCTTCTTCATCAGTCACTTTGCCACGTTAAAATATTTATATCTTTATACATCTGATCATCCTAAATATCTGTGTTACTCCAAAGAACTTACAGCAGGAAATGTTTACAAAGTCCTATTTGAGAACTTAAAATATTCAAGCCTAGACAAAAAAAGAGGAAGAGGATCTCTTCTTCTTTGTATCTTTTTACAAAAATATAGTTTATTTTATGAATCATTCTTACAGCTTTGTGGATATAGAAGCATATACCTTTACTTTTTAGGATTTCACTTATTTTTACTGGTATTACTCATTTATATATTTCCAGTACCTACATATAGTATTGAAAAGCTGTGAACTCTAAATATATGTCAGTTTAATTGCTGCTGCACATTTATTGTGCCACTTTGCTGCTAAAACCCAAATTAGAGCAAATTATTATTACCCCACAATTTTGTTTTCTACTACTTTGCAAGATGGATAAAAATAAATCTTCAGATGTTCCCAATTTGCTTCCACTTGCACAATTCAGGAGACATTTCTTAATGTCTTCTCTAGTTTTTTAGATAGATCTTTACTACGAGCAACCAACATCTTCATTAATTCTTCCAGAACTTGTCTCCTTTGTTAGGATTGTTGATGAGTTTTGGGAAGGATTTAATGGCATTGACATCTACTGCTGCCAGTGAATTAATCTGTGTGTGTTCCAGCATAGTGTTCAGTTACAGCAATAATCTATGCTACTTTATCCTTATGTTTGTCGTCACTCTCTTTATACTCACTTTTGTTTACACCAGTGAGAACATACTATGTGATTATAATTTATAAAAAATTCCTCCTGAATACAAATTTGATTGTTTCTCACAATTTTCTCTAGTTGAAAAGAGCATCAAAACACAAAATTCATTACACTGAAGGAGGTACAATAAAGTTTTTTGCAGATTATAGCAATATACTTTCATGATTTAACTAATTCTACATATCTTTTCTCACAACAGATAACAATACTTGGTATTAGTTTCCATGATACACAGAAAGAATACTCTTTTCACCTACCCATTCTGCAGACGTTATGCAAGGAGTAAAGGAGTGTTAAAGAGCTACATGATTTTTTGTAGTGTAAATAGATAAAAAGGAAACTCTAAGAGCCATTTGTGCCACATATCTAATCAAGTAAATGGTGTTATGTGATATTAAAATAAACAAATGACTCCTGCTTCACTTAATTTTTGGAATGACTAGTGGCAGATTAGCTGAAATAACTTATATGCTCCATCTCCAAGAGTCAAAACAGTCCTAGTGTGATGTTTACTTTTGTACAATTAACAGAAGATAAGCAGTAAAAATAAGAGAAACATCAAATAGTAGTGATCTTTTAAATAGATTCTGACACAGGTAAATGATTTACTGAACATGATTTATGAGTGTCTCAATCTGTATATATGGAAAGGAAGAAAAAAATCACTGATGTTGACAGAATACATTACGGCTACTAAGGCAATGCTCCACGCCACAGGAGACAACATTTTCACACTTCACAGTTAAACTTGCCAGCCTTGACTATATGTTCTGATGGACACAGTGGGGACACACAATAAACACTGGCACAAAGTGCAGAGAACTATAGAAAGAGTAGTGTAGATCAGAATAAGGAAAAAACATCATTTGGAAGTCTTACAAAAAGATGTGAACCTGAACATAAGAGGTCTTTTTTTACACTGGGGCACAATGTTCTCAAAAAATCCCTGCCCGCTTGAGGCTGATTTAGAAAATGCATATTAGGGTGTAGTAAAATTTGCTTCCTCTCTACAGAGAATTTGGACCATTCTGTAGATATTACTTGTATATGCAGTTGTAGTTTGTATTTTTGAAAAGTTTATAAGGCATAAATGCAGCATATCCAGCTTTCCAAGAGCCTCACAGTCTTCCTGTGTATTCGTATAAGAAGAGTTAATATCCATCCTAGAAGAAACGAATATTAATATTTCTAAAACGAATCTTAAAGCCATATCTTTGTTCAAGAGTTATTCATGTTGTCTGATACAAAAACAGAATTCCTTAAATAAAGAATGAAGATTTATAAGTTATAATTATTTTAAGAAATATAGAATAACAATTACATTTTTGTGTGTGCATGAATATGTGAATGCATGTGTATATCAGAGTGCTGCTCCAATTGTAATACCTTCTTTTATTATTTTGGCCCACAATATTGGAGGCAGATGTTATTGGTAAGTGAGTAGAGGTTGAATCTTCCCACCAGTATTTCATGAATATTTGTTGCCATGCAACAGATGGTAGCAGAGAAGTAGTCTGATAAAATGTGTCCAACAGGGAAGTGTCTATGAAAGAAGGATATGGAACTGAATTCCCCCATGCAGAAGAAATTGCATTCACTGACATTCTTCAATAGTTGTTGAGTGTTTATAGAGACCAAACTGTGGATAAGAGCATAGTGAGATGGTGGGTGGTATATTTCAGTGGTGGCAACAGCAATGGGAATGACAAGCTATGCTTAGAATGGCCATGCACAGCTCTTAGAATATAAAATGAAGAGTATTTCAATTGGCTCAGTTGCAAATTGGCTAATGATGGTGAATGTATTAAAAATAGTGTTTTGTTGATAATTCACTCTATTACACAGTGTTATTGTGTGTTTTGTATATGTTGTATATTCCTTGGAAATAAATGTGGGGCATTACTTACAGAGCATACTGGATGTGGGAGTGCATATATATATACATATATATATGGGATGAACTTCCTGAGTCTGTCTTTCAAATGTCAACTCCTCTGTAGAGATGCTGTATTTTTTCCATTAATTGTTATTTTTCTTACTCCATCTAAAAACGAAAATAAAAGAAATGTAAAATCATTCAGATCTAATTCAAAGAAAGCAAGATGCTGAATAAACTTATTTTGTTTCTTCCACAAAATATAATGATATAAAATTGTAATGTAGCAACCACTGTTACTTAGTATTCATGTCTCAGAAGCAATAAGTCTCATGATTTTTGAGAACTATTTGAGTGAGCAAGTTTTTGTAATTAATCTTTCCTGCCTGATTGCATTTCAGTTTCACACCTTCCATTTTCAGTCATCAAGCAACAGTGTACAGAACTTATACTTTTCAACAACACACAATTATAACACAGTAAGGTGAAATAATGACATAGATTCAAATCAAGATTATATTGTCATAAACTGTTAAAATTTATAAAATGTTTAAAATTCTCAGACAATTCTTCTCATACAGGAATTATTATTTATTCTTTGATTTGCATTATCTCCCATTATCTGACTCAATTCTTTCTGGAGTGCCATGTCACCATAGGACTTGTTTCTCGAGACCTAAGATGGTGTTTCTGGTGGTAGCATGGGGTACTGCATATGTTTCAAGCCACCCAGTATTTGCCTCCTACCTGGCTCGCCTTCAACTCCCAATACACTACATGATGTCATGATGTGGAATATCAGCAACACAACAAATCCCACAAAACCATGACATTAAGACAGCTGAAAAATGTACATACTTGAAAATATATTTAAAAACTTTGGGATATAAAGGAAAAACAAAAAAAAAAAGTCTCAAAACTTCTTGACTCAACACACCTAAACTGAACTCAGTTGAGCAGTAGCAGAAATGGAGTACATGGGAACATAACTGATCACATCTAAGGCATCTCACTTTGCTTCTGTTAATCTAATTAGATGGTATTTAAATATATCTATAGTAGGATTAGATTTTCTTTGATAGTAATGAGTGAGGAATTAAACAGTGACTCTAGCAGCGTAAAGAACATACCCACCCATCATCTTTTCTGTTTTAATATAGTTACTGATCAACAGCGGATTTAGAAAAAAGTAAGTAAGTACAGTACAGAGTTAGCAATTACCAAACACTTCAGAGCTTACCATACCACGATTACTAATGTATTAATGTTGTTAAACATCTAAAAAATACAGTTGTAGTTCTGTAAACTTCCTGTCTGTATCTCTGTTCTTACTTTTTATAAATATATAAATATATATGTTAATAGAATATATGATATATATATACACATAAAATAAGCTTATGTATTCATTATACATACACACGCACAAGGGCTGTCCTGAAAGCAATGCCCCCTATTTTATTATGCTGGCTCACAACATCAGACAGATCAACATTCAGCATTACAGGATAAATCTTTCCCATCAACATTCCGTTATATTTTGTTACTGTGTGACAGATGGCAGCAGAGGGGCAGTTTGACAGAAAGGTGCCTGACATGGAGGTGCATATAAAGCAAAGGTGTGTCACTGAATTCCTCCATGTGGAAAATATGGCATCCATTGACATTCATCCATGCTTAATGAATGTTTATGGAGACCAAAGGGTGAGGTGGTGCATACATGAATACAGGTACACACATATGTATAGACACAATTAACATAGTACACAGTTTCTGTCCGAGAACATGATCTTATTGCTATTTGAAGAAATCAGCTTCTTTATATGCTAAATTTTCACAGTGGTTTTTTACGCTTGAAGCAGCGTCCAACATTTGCTCATTCTCTTGTATACATCAGAAGTTTTCTGCAGAGAAATGTTAAAGCTTTTCTTGATGCTTTATACAAAATACAGAGAACTACATTTATGTGAAGCCTTCCCTTTGTACTGTCTGTTCTCTCAAGCTGTGCTTGAATATTCTTTGAAATGCCTCCAGCATGCCTCAAATCTGAGAAGTCATTAGCAGATGCTTAGTACCTATTTAGATCTAAATTACATGTTCACAAAACATCTCCTATAAGGTTTGAAGAATTCACTATTGCCTGCTCCCTTGATTTTATCCCTCACAATAGTTAATAGTTCTTCATTTTCCTTCTTCAGCAGAGCCTAAACTCCTGGACTCCTGCACTCATAATTTTTTTTGTTTTGTTTTGTTTCTGTTTTTTTGTTTGTTTGTTTTTTCATGATGTTGTATGAATACATATTTCAAGTTCTCATTGATATCAAGAGAAACTTGAAATTTAAGAAGAAAACAACAACAACAACAAACAAACAAAAAAAACCCGTACCCTACTTGTATATGAAATCTTGGGATTAATGATGCAGACACAGTTTTCAGGATTTAAGATATTAACTTGTATCTATCAAGAGCAAGAACAAGACTAACCTATCTAGTTACTAGACAACTGATAGCTGTTTAGGAAGTGTTAAACAGGTTTATTTAAGCATAAATTTTTAATTTATATCAGAGAAATTGAAAAAAAAAAACCACCAAAAGAGCATAAAATAACCCCAGATATATTGCAGTCTCTGTGTTAGGGTGTTCATTCTTTTGTTCATAATAATACATAATAATAATAATGAAGAGGAAAATGGGAACCATACTGATTTATTAAAGGATCTGAGGTAGCTATCTGTTCAGACAACAAAATCCAGACTGTACCAAGCAAGAGTTTTAGATAAGGGTTTGAACAAACTTCATAGCCTAGTACATAGATTTCCAAACTCATGGCTTTCCTGTGCTGCACTAAATGAAGAAGAATATAAAATATATAAAAATATAATATGTGAATATATATATAATGTATACTTATATATACATATAAAATACAGAATGTACTTAATATGTACAGCTAATAAACCTTATTATTGTTAAAAATTTACAAAAATTAGAGACAAAGATATAAAACTAGTTGGATATTTGAACTTGCATTTGTGAAAGTAGTTTATCAGTGTCTGGTCTGGTGGAAGAGAGTCAATTCTTACTGACTTTTCAAGGTGTTCATCAAAGATTTTTGATGAAATTTTACTTTTTCAGTGCTTTGTCCTTGAAAATGTTTCTTTACAAATGTACATACTGCTAAGAAGCAGTTACATGAGTGAGACTTGATTGTGAAGCAAAGGTTATCTTTCTCTGGTGAGGTAGTCCTTCTAGAACTCCGATAAAGGGGCATGATCAAATTTTTGAATTAAATATCTGATCTCAACTCTATACATTCAATCTGAAAATTCACAGGCTATGTATTTATGTTGACTGAAAATAGTATTACAAATATACAAAAAGATTGATTTTTTCTGCAATCTTGAAACCTATTGTCAAATTCCTTTATCAAAATTGAAAGTAAAGCTACTTATTTATTGCTGCTCAGAAGATTATATTTAGCAAATGTATCAAAATGTATAAAATAACTTGCCATAAATTAAGCTTACTCTTTACACAAAATTATTCATTTTTAAAGCCTTTGCTTGATTTACAATACATGATGATTTCATCAAATGTGCATCATCTTGTATAAATTTTTTAAGGCCTTTTATATCTAACGATCACCTGGATGCCAGAAACTATGCCAGATATGTTGACAAAGGTTAAATAAATTGCTTTAGTGTAATTTTCACTACTTCATACAAATCAAGAGTTTAAGTTGTGTCTGTTAATGGCACTAAAGAAGACATTTCTTCAGTGACATTATAATCATGATCAATGCCTATAATAAAAATGAAAATAACCAAGCATATCTACAGCATCAGGACTTTCATCATTCACCAAAGAATAAAAATTTGCAGCTATATTCTCCATATTTCTTTTAATGGATTTTCTCATTTCTTCAGTTCACTTGGCTTTTGAGACAAACTGATCTTAGAATTTTATATTTTTAATCGAGACTAATTATATCTGCCACACTTTCCATACATTACTTAATAAACTCACCATCACCAAGTTACTTTGATTCTGTTTTTGTAATCAGATTTGTTACCACGTAATTAGTTTTACAATAGAGTTCATTTGCCTTGTAACTTCAAAAAATAATAATAAATTCCTGAGATGCTAATTGTTTTCACTTTTGCTATTTTTTGTTTACAAATCATGTTTTGATGTGCATCAAATTTGGAAGTGTGTTTTATAATGTCTTTTCAAAATAAAATCTTTGGAAATTCTCTGTATTGCCTTACAAATGAGATATAGTGACACATTATTTTTCTTGAGAAAAAGTACTCATCTGTCCATTTTTCACTGAGTACTCTTTCTTCACCCACAATTTCTCTTTTTTTGGGTTCTCTTTTCTTTTGTGACAACATTAGGTCAGTTTAAATATTTTTATTGGTAATGTCTGCATTTTACTTAACAAGCAGCATAAGCACATATAGCATGTAACACATGCAGTTTTTGACTCAACTGAATGTGCTGACAGGCATGAAAAGTAGATTCAGCACAGAAATGAGCCCTCACCTTAGCCTGCTTTCAGTTGAGACGTTAATAGCACACTGAGATTTTGGATGTTGATGAATGATTAGAGTGTGCCTAGGGCTGAACTGAGCAGCTTGTAAAGAAGAGACATTGTCATAATGAGTGCTCAATGGCAGAGAGTGGACTGGATTATTAACTGTCCCAAGCTGTGTGCAGGCCATCTTCTGTGGGTTGGACGTGTGGGGCTTAGTGAGCCTACATCAGGGAAAGTTAATGTACAGATATAGTAAAATTCATATACTCTCGTAAAAAAAAAAAAAAAAAAAAAAAAAAACAGTAAAAAATATTTTTAAGGCTACAGTTTTTGATGACATTTGTGGAAAAAAAAAAGATTACAGGAAAAAAAAAAAAAGAATCTAGATGGCTTCTAGATTTTACCAGTAAAATCAATTTTATGATTTATGCACCTGGAACATGGAACCTGAGGCCCAAAAGACCACGAGGTGAAAAATGAGAAATAGGACTGATATTTCCTTAACTTCTATTTCTAAAAATTCATACTTGCTACAAGGGATAATAATAAAGGGAAAAAAAAAGAGTGAATATAAACAAAATTACAGAAGTAAATTGAAAATTCTGCAAACAAACTCCTAGTTCTCTAAGTGGAAATATTCCTCAGTAAAAGGAAATATTTTATAGCAACAAACATTTTGTGTTCTCTAAAGGAAAGATTCAAGATTATTACTGATATTCCTGAATTTTCTTCTGATTTCATTGGTTTCAATTGGAAGAATCTAAGCATTGACAAGAATAGATTCTCAGGTTGGAGATTATGGTAAAAGGTGGAATCACAGTGGCAGTGTGAAAAAAAAAAAGAGGGAAATAAGATAGAGGAGGAAGAATCCCAAATAACTAAATTGTTAACTATTGTTCTAATTTTACTTAAATGTATTTATCAGGAAGGAAGATGAAGACAAAAGAAGAATCATAAAACTAAAGTGCAAGAAATGATGACATATTCCAACTGGCATTGACCAATGACTTTGTATGATATGTTTGACAGAATGAACTGTCTTTGTGGAACTTAAGTGCTCAGAATGGTCAACGCAGAGCTTGAGTGCACAGGAGAGCTGAAAGCACAACCTGTTCATATAACCCATGAAGATTCTTGGGGCTGAAATTGTCAGGGATTGGGTTTCTCAGGAAAAGGTCTGAAAGCCAGGGACAAACTTATGCTTTAATAGGCATTTTTCGTAGTAATTTTTAAAGACCAAATGGGCCAGGAGTAGTTGGAGTTAGTGCCCAAATGTTTGTGTACGTTGAACACATCTAGGCCACTAAAGCTTTTTCTTTGAGAAAGGCATTTAGCTATAAAATTTATTAGCACTAGGAAGCCCTAAAGGTTGATTATATGGCTCAGATTAAGTGACTTTCACACTTCCGCTGATATAAAATAATTTTCTTCAGTAATTATATTCAAGTGTATTTACACCTGGTTGCATTCAGAATGCTTTTAATTGTCTTTGGTATGTTTTACTTTAAGATTGGAAACCAAATGTGCTGAACTGTGAGGTTGTTTTATGCATTGAAATTTGATAGTAACTTATTCTTTCATTCTTTGCCTCAAGTGCAATACATTTAATTGGTTCCTATCCACTGAATTGCAATCATGGTTTACGGCTTAGCTAGCAGTCTTAAAGGTTTTGATCTAGCTTCATTTGCAATATTCAGAGCACACTATTACATCAGTGACTACCATGAGGAGAAAAGGGGTATATCTCCTTTCATTCTTACTGTTCATTAGCACTGCAGTAAGATATAACAATCACCTTTCACCGTAGGGTTCACTCAATCACTACAGATAGATGAGCAGTCATAGTCTGATTGTATTTACTTGCTATACAGCCTTCAATACTTTTTATTATTATTATTTTTAAGAATTATGCTTCTTTGAGTACAAAATCTTTAAAGCCTGGGATGGAGGTGTGACAGTGAGAGGAGCATTAATGTCATAGTGCATCAGAGTTGAGCACTGAATCCCTGTATTTATATCTTTTATTTCCTAGAGCTTTTGTTTAATAATATTCTTGCTACTGCTTCGTTTTGTTTCAGATAATAAAAAAAGAAAAATTTGTGTGAATTTTCTGTTCAATAGAAGACAACTTACATGAACTGATACATCCATAATCTAACTGAATATATTTTTAGTTTTATAATTATTGCAAATTACTCATTCATTTCATTTTCATTAACAATATTCATATGCTTCCTTTTCTTTGATGTAATGATTTGTTCTATTCTGGGGCCCACTCAAACAAGCATTTTCATCTTTAAAATATCACTAAGACAGCAGCAGGTCTTTATAGAGTATTAGCAAACTTGTTGAATACTTTCTTCTGTTTACAAAAGCACTCAAGAGCATGTTAAATCTCATCAAATTCTATATTTGTTTCTGTTTTTCATTACAATCAACAGGACTCCAGTTCATGTTGAAGTGTTTAATTCACATTAGAACCTAAGAGTTTTTTTACATATACTAAGGGTGATGCAAATAGGTCTTGTCAGTCACCAACTGTCTGTTAACTCTCCTTTAAGAAACTTCAGCTAAGGTCCTGAAGACTATGTTTGTAGTCATCTAATGTAATTGTTACAAAAGTACAGATAAGTTCCTTCATTTTGTGCTAGGAGTTACAGCTTCTGGAAGGCTATGTTTTCATATATTTCTTAAAAATGTCCATAATTAGTTGCAACAAATATATCTCCCAGCTAATCATTAGAATTGTGTCATAATTCTCCATAGGAAAATATGAGTTGAGCCTCTGAGCATTAAACAAATAAACTATCACAGAAGAGTCTGCAGCATCTCTCTTGAGGAAAGGATGGGACATGGGACTTTCAGCCTGGAGAACAGAAGATGGAGAGAGGATCTTATAAATGCTTATAAATATCTAATGAGCAGGAGTCAAGTGAATAGGATTGTGCTCTTCATTGGTGCCCAGTGACAGATCAAGGGCACAAACTGGAACACAGGAAGTTCCAAATGAACGTAAGCGTATTCATTACTTTTGAAGTTACAGAACTCTGGAACAGGCTGCCCAGAGAGGTTGTGAGGTCTCCTCTGGAAATATTCAAAACATACCTGGACACTTTTCTGAGCAACTTACTTCAGGGAACTTGCTTTATCAGGGGATTGAACTAGATGATCACCAGGGGTCCCTTCCAACCCCTATGATTCCACAATTCTGACTTTGGCAGCTGCCTTTCTCAGGAGCTGAATATTTGAGTGCTTTTCTCCAAGTGAATTAGAACTGTTATAAAAACATGGATCTCCTGCTATGTTAAAGAGAGAAATAATGTGTATTCTGTATGTCTACAAAAAAATAATCTTTGTGGTTTCTATGTTCTGTAGAAAAATATCATAATGATGGGTTGACTTGGTCTGTCTTCTGGAAATTCATCCTGCCACTCTCTTACTCTGTCCTCAGCAGGCCAAGAGGAGAAAATCAGATAATAAAGGTGGTTGGTCAAGATTGAAGTAAGAAGAGAGCTTTTATGAGTCGCAGTCATAGGCAAAGCAGATCTCACTTGGGGAAAATAAATTTATTTCCAAGTAAAGTAGCTTTGGATAGTGAGAAACAGAGACAAAAACTAAAACACTAAAAGATATGACTTTCACTCAGGGATCACAGGGCAGTGTCTGTACTGGTGCCTGCATTGCCTCCTCCCCTCCTCTTCCCATCCCTATTCTTGTCTTCCCATCCTTACACCTCCTCCATGCAACCCTCTCCCCAATCACTCTTCAGTGCTTCTTTCTGTTTTTCTTTTTTCTCTCTTCTTCTCTCTCCCATCCATGTCATCATCTCCATCCCACCCCTCTTCCTTTTGTCTTCTTCCTTCTTTCTCATTATTACTTTCTTCATTCTTCTTCTTCATACTTATCTGCCTGTACACCTACTCTACACACTTATCAACTAATATTTTTCAAAGATGTACTCAAATACATAAAATATTTGATGGAGTACTTCAGGCTATGAACTTTCACTGCCCTATGTTCACAACCTCTTTCTCAGGTTATCATTGCTGAAAATAACTCTAAATTTTGGTGGGAAAGTAATTTACTAAGTTTAAACTGAGCTGGTAGCTGAATCTCTACTGCTTAGAATTTTTCTCAGTATGTTATGTGTCAGTATATGTTAATAGTACCTCATGATTTCCTCTTGAAATTATCATTATTAGTATAGATTTAGTATAGCACATAGATTTACCCAGTCAGGATCATTCCCTTCCTTTGAAACTAAAGGAAAATAATTTCTGGTATTGTAATTCAAAATAAAGGACTTATGAAACGAACTGCATTTGCATTACATTTCTTATGTATCAGTATGTAATAAATGTGGGGCACTACAGTTTTGACTTTAGACGTCAAATCAGCACTGGAAAAAATGAAATTTTTATATAGTGTATGTATAACAATTCTGATGGTTTCTTTCAATTGAGTGAAAATCCTCTCTGTGCACCTAATCTTTTGTGATTAGCCATATAAAAATTAATTATATGATAAATCCCTGTAGGTTACTAAAGGCCAATACAAAGAGAGTCAGATTTGCAGAGAAATCTCATAGTATGAAGTTGTTTCACGTAAACATATGTAACACCAATTACTCAGCAGACAAAATGAGTGGAAATGACAACTTTAAATTCTCATTTAACAATCATAAGTAGCTACAGCCCAGATATTTCAGTATATGCAGGACTAAATACAATACATCGGACATGTAATTTGAAGTATAGTTGCTCCTTCAGAACAGTTTCAGATCCTCTCAAGTTTCTTTGGAAGGAAAATCAGTCAACTATTTTAAAGAATAATGCTTTCTATATCTAAATATATCCACAAATACTGCATAACCTCTTACTCAAGGGTAAGATAATAGACTAGGATCCAATAAAGTATATTGTTTCAGAAGGAGACTGAGTACAATTATGAAAAGACTAAATATTTACTAATATAAAAGCATATCTTAAAATGAGAATACATAATATTATGTACTTTTTCCAAAGGAAAAATGAAGAGTATATTTTAATTCTCACATTATCTGTATTTTCTTCCTTCATGAAAAACAAGTGAAAAAAAACATATATATATTCTCAGAAACAGTGATAGTCTGGTATTTCAAGAAGTGTTGGTATAGCTCTCCTCTGCATACCATTCATTTTCAACCATTGTACCCTGTGCACAAGGAAATATACAATTAATATGGTATATAACCACATATCCGTGTATCTAATCAATGATTCCAGAATTGTATTGTAACTTCTTTTCTATGATTCAATGATTCTACGTGATATATGAAAGAGAGTGGCAAATAATGCAAAAATTTCAGTTATGTCACATTTTTTCTTTGTACATCTCAGTGTAAACAAGGACTATGCTTAAGGGAAAGTTATCTTATTTATATCACCTACAAGCAGGACCTTCTATGATGCTCTTAATCTAGATTCTTTAAAAGATTGGCATTCAGCACCATATAACTCTCGAAAAATGTGAATGTCTAATTAAAAAAAAATAAAAAAGGAAAAAGATGAAAGTAACACAGTATTTGTACATCAAAGTCTTCATCACCCTTTGAAAAGAAACTACGCTTCTCAAAAACTTTTTTTTGCTGCAAGTCTATCTTTTCTCTATTTATTATTATCTGAATCTGTTTTAACAAAAGTATTATTCACAGCCTGTACATTACTGTGTGTTTTTCTTGAAATAGCCATCAAAAATATTTAAGATAAAAAAGTTGTGTATGTATATATATATATATATATATATATACATATATATATATATATGTATATATATATGTATGTATGTGTGTGTGGTGGAGAGGTAGCTTCACTGAAACTAGAAAAGGATATATATTGTGTTTATTGGTGGAAATATTCCACAGTGGTGGGACAGATATTTAATTTCATTAAGATCAGTAAGCTTTAAAACAAGTAAAAAAAAGGTAGGATTTTGTTGGGTTTGAGACATTTTTCTTTCTTTTATTTTTAATGTTTATTTATTTATTTATTTATTTTGTAGTAGTGAGGCTTTTGATGAAGTTGTCAGGTTTATTGCTTTGTTTTGTTTTTAGTTTGTTTGGGTTTTTGCTATTTCCTGTACAACAGAGAGGAGATTTCTTTTCATCCAAAGAGAACAGAATCTGTGGAAGAAATTTATACATATTCCAGAGGGAACTTTGCAAGTACTTGGACAATGTGAGACATACAGAATCTCTGGAACCTTTTTTTTAAGATTGGTGTCATGTACTCCCCCCATCAAATCTAATATATCACAGGGAAAATGTAGGTCAAATATTCCAAACTGCAATTAACAATTCACTTGTTTTGTCCTAGAATTCCTAGAAAGCCTGTTGTGCTTGCCAGGTGAATAACTTCCAGTCTTATTGGCTCCATAATGTTAATTCTGCTTCCTTGTAACTGATTCAGTTTCAGATTCTCTCACCTTTTCTGCAGTGCAATTTCCTCTCCAATAACTCCTTTAACATTAGATATCCACAGATCTTTCAGATTCTTGCAGACTTCCTCCTTGTTTCTCAGAAATCTGTTACTAATTTTGACTCTATTTTATCATTTCCTTAAACTCTTTTTTGCCTTAACTATTTTAGCATATCATATTTCAAAATCCTTTCTGTGTCCACATGCAACTTCTACTTTTTTTGAAAGACACTTCTTACTACTACTACCACTACTACACTTTCCCTTTGCTGTTTAGCTAATGATCTCCTTTTCATAATAAATTGCATGAGCTGAGTCTGTGCTATCAGTGTGGTCTTCTTCAATAGTTTCTGCACTGCCTGCAAGTACATTACTCTTGGAAGCAGCTGTCCCCTTTAGCTTCCGTTTAACAAGCTCCCTCATTTTCACCTATTTCTCCTTATTAAAGCTTAGAAGTGAATTCTTTGGTTGATTTTAAACCCTTAATAGAACACTACTGGGACAAATAAAAGGTTGTTTTTCTTCCTGTGGATTTAAAGGCCAGCAATTCTTTTAAACAATTAATGATACCACCTAAAAATATCATCTAAGTTTAACATTGTGATTTGGTATCTGTCCATGGAATAACTGAGGTCATCTATTTATTTCTTAGTTTCTCTGACTTCTCAGTATGTAGCACTCACCTAAAAAGTTTGAGTGGTGATACAGATGAACTACCATACCCTTCTTGTTTAGGCCTAGGTCTTCAGTTTATGAAGGTTCCAGTACTTGAAGCGGCAAGTTTGTTATTTTAGTATTACATTAAGAACTCTTAAATGTATACTATTACACCAACAGTATCAATTATACATATATTTCCTATATAAATTATGGCCTGATTTTATAATGAACTTATAGTGATCCTTTTAACCTTTTCTCTTCATCAAGTTTCTGTTTCCAGACCTGTATTAATTTAGTGAAAAACATACTAATTCTCCTATCTCAGTTTTTAACCTTCTAGCAACTGTATAAAAGCAGGCTTTCCATACCTGCCATCTCAAAATTTTTTACAATGTAAATTATTTTCCACTTACCTGTTTATTTCTATTCTTTGTCCTGTCTTTTGTCTTAAGATAAAGAATTATTACTTCTACTTAGGGAGATTGTTCCCTGGTATTTTAACTGCCTATGAAATCATTTGCAAAATATTCCCAATTGCATATGCAAGCTGCTTCTTTTCTAGGAATTCCCCAACTTCTGATAAATATGATACCTTTCTTTTCCTAATACCTTTCTACCAACCATTAAAACCCTACATCTGTCTTTCTCCTTGGTCTCATTTTAAAAAACAGGATTGTTAAATGTTAGAAAGGTTGAAGAGTAATGATCCACAATGAAATAGATGACGGGTCTAATCAGTTGACCACAGGTCAGCTACAGAACATATCTAGGTTCCACTAATTGTATTGATTCTCTAGATTCTGTTTAACTATACTGACTATAAGTGGTGCTTAGAGGCAAGTTAACAGATGAACAGGACACCTAGGCAATGAAATTGAGATTTTTTTAATCTTGAGATACGTCTAAGTCTCAACTCAAACTTGTCTGGATTGTTTTGTACACGTCCAGTAGTATCATGGTTTTATGATTTTTGGTATTGGTATTCCACATCATAACATCATGTAGTGCATTTAGAGTTAAAAAGTTAATGCTCCAGCTCCGTGGATCATCGATAGTTCCAGGTATACCTGTCTCAGAAGAGAAGAAAAACTACATTCCCCAGAGGACTTTGCGATGCTTTGTGTTTTTACATGTTTACGCTCAGAGGAAAAGATAAAAACTGTCTGTGGTCACGGGACAGGCTCTTTTTTTTCCTTTGGGATGGACTCAGCAGTGGGTGCTCGCTGCCGTCCACCTTCAGCGTTAGCGTAAGGCCTTCGGTTTATTGGACACTCTCTCTTGCTCATTTTATTTGATTTATTAACTTTAATTCCAATTATATTGTATTATATTGTGTTATTTTGCTTTCTGATATCTTATTTAGTAAATTAGCTTTCCTCCTCAGATTGTTGCCGCTGTTTTGTTTCTAGGCCCATCTCCCTTTTCCCCTTCCCCTTTCCTGGGGCGTGGATCTGTGGGTCCCCCTCATCAATTGTCGCGGAACCGGGCCGAACCTGCCCGGTAAACAAGTAGCTGACAAGTACATTGACAAGTAGCTAACCAAATAAGGAGCATTTAATTTTTGAGCTTCCATCACGCCCCTGTGATTTCTTGTGAAGGAAGCATAAAACAGAGCAAGTAAACAAATCAAAAATGTATTATGATGGAGATTTTGGAGAGCTTGTGTTCATAGAAGATGACAGTGTTTGTAAATATATTTTCATTATTGTTAAGTATTTTCCAAATTTTAGCTAGAAAGACAAAAAGAAGCATGGAGAATAAAACAGAAGTGCATCATGGAATGTATATGAAGCACAGGTTACTAGGAGAACTTATTGATCAAAATCAGGATCAAAATAATTTATATTTTCCACTCCAAAATATAGAGATGAGAATTGTCTTCTAACAAACAAATGCCAAGTAATTTTATCCAGAGCTAAAATTACTTCTTTCCTGATTCCAAGAACACCATAGATTCATTTAATATATAAGAATTAGGTTTTGTAACTGCACATTATGTCAAAGAATTCTGATAGTATAATTGTGGATGGTTTCTACAGATACGTGGAAAAAGACTCACATATTATGGCAAATATTGAATTACGCTGAGAATACACTGAAGTGCAAAATTTCAGATGATCATATCTATTTTAAAGATTTGCAGGAAGGAAGAAGTTCTTTTTATTACTCAGAAAAATCACAATAAAACAAACTCAAGGTTGAAATAATATGCTGAGCGTACTTATGAAAATAAAAAACTGGTATTCATTCAGTCTTTTACTCACACAGTTGTTTCTGTGTACTCCTGTTATTTTAGGGAATGTATATTTGTCCAAAAGTTAAGTTTCCTATTTATTTCCATGGAAATTACAACAGGTATAAAGAGCTCAATAACAGTATTTGATGGAGAAAATTTTCAGCTAAAAATAAGTGTTCAACAGTCACTATCATTAGCTATGCCTTCTTTGTCAGCAATGAACAACAGAGTGCATGTTGTACTCATAAAAATCTGCATGGTCATCTGGATCATGGCTTGTCTTTCATGCTGCTGTCACCAATGCTGAATTGCACCACTGTCACGCTCCAATATAAAGGAGGGAGACGAGGTTCTTTATATGTATATGTATACCCGATGGCGAGATTAAGACACAACGGGTCAAATGTTAGACCAACCATTTTATTACAAATACTAGTTGCTTAGTGATATGGGGAAGGGAAGGTGTGCGATAGAAAAGAGATGAAAAGCAAGGAGACTTGGCAGAAAGCAAGAGAGATATAATCACCACCGTGGATCCAGTGAGGTTCGTAGTAGGTCCGTTGATCTCAGGAACCTGTCCGGTCACCGCGGGGGATGGGAGATGGCAGCAAGCAGGCCTCAGGGTCCGTCCTAAGTCTCTTCGGGAGTTCTCCTCAAAGATTTCTTCTTTGGGAGTTCTTCTCCAAAATCCTTAGTTCAGTGAAGGCCTTTTATCCCCATTTCTCAGGAGTTTATTTGTGTGTGACATGTCTGGCCCAACAGATAAGCCAGCAGCGGATGTTGCCTTCATTGCCATGCAGGAGCATTGTCTTTGTGGTGGTAAGCTTCTCCAAGCTGTACTCCCACGGGAAAGACTATTTGCACCTATTACTGCTTATCTTTACAACCGTAAGCAGAGACAATGGCACCATAACACCCATCCAGATAACCGGCAGTTATCAGTCAGAGTCTTGTCACCAGAAAAGGCCTTACGAAGCAAACTTTGAGACAAAAGAAAGGAAAAACAGTTTCTGTCTTTTACAACCACTCATTGCATCACTGTGTTCACATACACTGTTTGGTTTCTGTAAACATTCAGCAAGCATCGATTAATGTCAGTAATGCTCACTTTCTCAGGCTGCCTCTCTGCTGTCATCCATCACACAGCAACAAAATACAATGCAATATTGGTGGGAAGGTTCAGCTCCTACTGCCATACTACAAATGCCACCTCTGTGGTCATGCACGAATATAAGAAAATAGGAGGCATTACTTTCAGAACAGCAAGGCAATCTTGAAAGGGAAACAAATATATCTAGATTGACAGCAGTGACAAAGACACGGCTTCCTTGATAAACTAGTTAATGGATTAAAAACAGATATAAAGAATGAATTATAAATAAAATATTTATATATATTTTTCTTCAAGCAGGATCAAATAAAAAAACTCAATAACAGATTTTCATATATTAAAAAAACATTGATGTGTTTATACTTTTAGGATCTTTCACATTTTTCTTTTCTTTTTTTTTTTTTTTGTAGTTTCAATGTTCCTTTCCCATATTCAAATGGAAGAGAACAAACAATTGAAGATGAGAAATTAGATGAGAAACAGAAGAGAAAAATCTGCTTAGATTCAAAATGTTGTATAAAGAAAATAAGCAAACAAACAAAAATACAATGATAATTGGGTATTATTTTTATTAAAATATTACTATAAATCATAAAAATATTACTATAACCACCATATTAATATTTACGTAACATAACTGAACAGGTTGCGTGAGACCAAATTATGATTCTATTTTTTATCATATTTATAAGAAGACATTGTATTATGATTAATATCTGAATGTGATTAATTAGAAAGTAGCAAGTTAATTATCTTCAAAATATATGTGCAAGTTTACTGATAATACCAATTCATCATTTCATGTTTTTAATTAGCATAAAGATTGATAGCCTGAATTTATATGTTTTGAATATGAGTAGAAGAAATTAGGATGGTAGTTTAATTCATATGTGTTGTACTAGTTTCAAAAATAAAATAAAATGAAATGAAATGAAATGAAATGAAATGAAATGAAATGAAATAAAATGAAATAAAATAAAATAAAATAAAATAAAATAAAATAAAATAAAATAAAATAAAATAAAATAAAATAAAATAAAATAAAATAAAATAAAATAAAATAAAATAAAATGAAATGAAATGAAATAAAATAAAATAAAATAAAGAACAAAGAGGGAGGTTCATCCAGAACAAGAATCAGATCTTCTTTTTCACATGAGATCGAAGAGATTACTTAAACATTGGGGACGGTGTACAGATTTTCCAATATGTAAGGACAACCATTAAAAACAACAACAGCTACAAAAACTAAATACAAATGCAAAGATATTGCATTTAGTAGACTGATAAATCTATTGAAAAGAAGAATGAGAAGGGTCTGTTTTGACTAATTCTTTGCAATGCAAATCTTTTCAGTCTTAAATAAAAAGGTCAGTTTAAATCAGACAGTTAATGAGATTAATATCAGAGACACAGGATTAGGTCTCAACTTTTATAGAAAAATAAAGATCAGAGATTATTTATGAAAGACTCTGAAGTACTGTCTAAATTGTTCTTTCTTTGTTCAAGGTTCATCATCAGTCATCTGACAATTTTGTGAAAGCAGAATAGAACATATTACAGATAGATACAATAGAACTATACATTATATATTACATAATATATTATAAACATATTATATTATATTACATATAGAACATACAAAATCATTAAACATCAAATTATTTGCTGGACCCAACAAATTCTAATCTTGGAACGTGCAGGTCTCATTGAAGCAATCTTAGATTTACTAACAGTTGCCTTTAATGGTTCCTATCATTGAAAGACAGGATGAAGATTACCTGGGATCTTCATGAGAAAAAAAAAAAAAAAGAAAAAAAGACAGAGAGGGAGAGAACAATAAGCTAGCCAAATTCCCAGAGAATCACTGATGAAAGATAAACTATTTGCATACAGGAAAAAAAAATCACATGGTTTTGAAAAGTAAAAGTCATGTAAATACTTTTTTTTTCTTTTCACTGTGATGTGATGTGCCATGTGTGTGCTGATGAAAGATAAACTATTTGCATGACATGTGCATGTCACATGATGACATGTGATGTGCTGATGAAAGATAAACTATTTGCATGACATGTGCATGACACATGATGACATGTGATGTGCTGATGAAAGATAAACTATTTGCATACAGGAAAAAAAAATCACATGGTTTTGAAAAGTAAAAGTCATGTAAATACTTTTTTTTTCTTTTCACTGTGATGTGATGTGCCATCAACAGAATAGAAACAACAGAAATATTTGGGATGAAGGAAAACTTTCACATTCCCATGCTTTCATTTTTTCTTAGTAAGTTTGGAAACCAGTTTCAAGATTAATTTGCTATGAAGTGGGCACACGGGTGATTGATTAGAATGATATTATCTATTCTTCACTGTTCAAAGAAAAAGATTCAAAGAGTAAGGCTTTATTAGTGTCTGAACTGTTTATCAGTATTGCTAGTAGAACTGACCTCAGTGAAATAAACAGAAATTAGATTTAGAAAGTCAAAACTGAGTTCAGCAGTATTTTCAGGCTTGATTTGATTTTATCAGTTCAGAAACTCTCAAAGGACATTCAGAAACATGACAGTACAAATAAGGAGCAGTTCTTCATTAAAAAAAAATAAAAATCTGTTGGTTACATCTATCACCTAATTGATATGAGCCAGCAATGTCACTCTGTTATTAAATATACATGTGCATATAAATATATGAATGCATAAATAGGAAATAGAGAAAGAAAATAATCAACCATTTGCTTGGCATGCTGATATTTTTGCACAGTACAACTTAAGATATTAGCAATCTGTTGAGTGCAAAAGAGAATAACAGTGAGTAGAAGACTAGGATTTATGATCCACAAGGACAGACTGAGAAAATATAAATGCCTTAAGATCCCTTTACAGTAATTAAATTCTATGATAATGGAAAAAATGAGTAAAACTCATAATGGTAGTATAAGGAACACAATAAAACCTTCTGCCAGATCCATTGCTTTCTAACTTCCATCAAAGATTCTCTCTTCAACAAATTTCTCATTAATTCATTTAAAGCTACCAAGGTCATATGTGTGGTATGATGATAGCCAGAACAACAAAATTAAAAAAAAAGAAAACCAACAGATAGCTCAGTAATTATTAGACTGGCTGACCATTGTAAATGTTTGATATCTGTAGTATAGTCTTATAAAGCAAATCCAAGTTAATATATAAAGGATATATATAATATGTAATATAAATATATATTACATATATCAAGTTAATATATAAAGGACAAAGATCAGCATGGCCTAGACTTTATACAGGATAAACAAAATACAGACTTCATAAACCAGAACTAGAAAGATCTTCCAACCAGAGACCTCTATCCAGATGCCAAATTTTTGTGCTTTTGAACTACGTCATTACACAAGAAAATCAAATTTAAAACTGCAGCTAGTACTTCAATTCCATCAAACTTAAAAAAGCTGATTAGCTGAAATGCAGCTCTGAGAGTATAAATTACATCTTTTGAACTGGAGAAATCTTCATCTGAGTGGGATAGCAGGAAAACAATGTAGACAACTTTCATTTCTTGGTGATTCTTGGGCAGAGATCCAGGAGAAAAACACACGCACACACACACACACAAATAACTTTTATCAGCAATTTCTCTGATATAAAAAAATGATTGCATGTTTTGATCAAAAATATACCTTGGACGTATTTACAAGATCTGTAAAAAGAAAATGTATGAATGACCCCAAACCAATCCTTGAAAATCAAACATTTTTCTCTATATAGAGTACCCAGCAGTGAATTTACAGAAACAAGATGCATGGGTCTGGTCACTCAGTATTCAAAGCATAGGTCTTAGCTTGGTCTACTTGATTTCAAATGTGATGGTCATAAATCAGTGAAAGAAAAAAAAGAAAGAAATTGTATACCTTTATTTTAAATTAGAATGTGTGAACTGAGCAAAATAAGGCTAGGAAAAGTATAACATACAGTTAAATTTTTATTCTGTATAAACAGAAAGCTTGGTATAATAAGCCAGTATATGTTACACCATGCAGGAACAAAAAAAACAAACAACTTAATTCCCTTTGTATCTTCTCCTATGGGAATGCTATAGTTTCAACTATACAGTCTTTCTGTAATTAATTAATAGCATATTAGTGGCTATTTGAAAGTAACTGATCACAGGATTATATTCAATCTAGAATACAACATATTAAGATAATACATGCAAAAAATAATATTCCTTCATCTTTATAATATTTTAAAGGTAATTGTCTACTCAGAACTGAAAAAGGAGTTGGACTTGATGCCAAGCTGAAAAGAAATGGAATTGATGAGGTTCAACAAGGGAGAATATAGCATAATGTTGCTTTAAATTGTAATTTCAAAAGTTTCCTATTGCACACAGGCATCAAAAGGAGGTTCATTTCAAATTCTGAAATTGAAAAGAATATAGATTTGATGCATTTCAAAAATAAAATCACTACTGTCACAATATAAGATAGAGGACTATAAATAAACAAGAATCTATCAGCCTCACCTTCTATGTGATGATGAATAAAATACTAACATTTTTCCATAAATGTACATTAAGTTGCCAAAAGTTTGTTTTTAAATTGGAGTATTTTATGAAAAACAAAAGAAAGAAAAAAGCAACCTGGATACAGTGACAACAATATTTTTTTCCTATTCAGGTAACATAATAAGTTGGTAAGAAATAAAACAATAAAATTAAAAATCCCTAAAAAGTTACTGCTAAAAAATTTATTTTCATCCTTCAGGACAATGCTTGGCTTTCTTTAATCACTGGAAAAAAAATGCAGACAAAAAGATAAATATTTATCACATATTCACTCACATCTTCTTCTTTTCATCTTAATCTTTAAACTTCACTACATGTTTTAAGTGTAAAGTTCACCCATCTATTTTAGTATAAATAATTCTTTTCTTTGTATCAATTGTATGCAAACTGGAAAATGTAGAATGCTTACCGTACTGGGAATTAAAGCCCAGTATTATAAGCAATTAAAACTATTTTGAGTTTCTACTTCTGCCATTGATTCTTCTAGAAATGTGCATTATTCTTCAAGCAAAATCTAAAAAATCAATTAAACAGAAGCACTAAAGTCATCATCCATGCTATATGCTGTTCCAATATAATACATAGTTACATCTGTAAAGTGTAATTAGTTTCAGACAGAAACAGAAAATCAACTTCTAATATCTAGTTTCTATGTTGGAGTGCTGGTAAGAGTTTATTATTTTATATGATTTTTAAGCAGAACAACTAAAAAGCAATTTCATCCTTTCTGTTTTCTTGTTCTTCTGTTCACAGTTTAATACCACTTTAATCCCCTAATCACCGGCCTTTGGTTCTGCCCTGCTAAAAGCAGATCGGGTCAAAACGAGGATCTTACTATTATGACACTGAAAGAGCTTGTATTTAAATTAATTTAGTATCAAATACCCAACAACTTGCCTGAATAATAGAAGGCTTTAAACTGACTCCTTGATCATGCACATTCTACCTTATTTTTCTTTCCTGATGCAGATCTCCGATTGTTGTTGCCACTGCTATAGAAGAACGCTGTTTCATTATACTGACATTGTCATGTCTATCACAGCTATCCCACAAGACTTTGACAATGTTAATTTATTATGTAAATTACTCCCCCAACATAGTAAAAATCAGATCTCAATGACAGTCATTCTAAAAATAGACTGATAAACTTTCTCTAATTTCTGTGTGCCCTCTTAGTCTGTATACCACATAACTTAAGAGCCCTCTGAGTGAAGAGATTATTTTCTAATGCTAAATCTGGAAGTTGATAAATGAAGTGATCCTGTTAAGAAGTTATGACCCTGCAGTCATAAGATTTTAAGAACCAAGGAACAAACCAAGATTTCTGCAAAAAGGTAATTCAGGTCGGAAAAATATTTTAATCTGTTGTGGTTTTGAGTGTGACAGGGAAAAGAGGGAAGGAAAAGGCCCCGTTCAATTTCCTGTCCCTCTATCAGGGAGAAAGGAAAGAAAACCAAACAATTAAGATAAGAAGAGATAACAAATGTACTTCAAATGGTAAAAGAATGTAAGATAATAATACAAAAGGGAGTTACAGTTAATAAATTAACAAATTGGAGAGAGAGAAAAATTTTAATGGTGCTGCTTGCTGCTCTGGTGGAAGCTGGAAGGCCCATTCATCCCCGTCACCTAGTACTGGAGATCATGTAGGAAACACTGGTGGCTCTTGGGAACAGTAGCTTGTTCCATCTTTGTGTATATTTGTCTTGAAGAGTCAGAACACTTGTGAGACTGCTAGAGAACATGGGATCTGGAGGCTCCGCAGTTCACTGTGCCTCTGCACTCAACAGTCTGCCACATGACAGTGTGATCTGGAATACTGATGAAACCAGAACATAATCAAAAGAGATATACCTATAGAGTGTTCCTTTTCTTTGGGATACAGGTTTTTCTTGTGTATCATTTCCAAAATTTATGATCACAGCCCTGGCATTCAAGAAGATGAGTTATTTCAAAATATTTTGGGATGAGTATTGTTCTTCGAGATTTTCATTTCATAACAGAAGTTTGATAAAATAAACAGTCGGGAGGAGGACTTTATCCATTTGTAAACCTTATCCTCTTATTTGGTTGAAAATCTCTGATCCACTTTTCTAACGTAGCTCAAGAGAATAGTGACATTCAAATACTCTGTCCTAGAACATTTTTTTTGCTGCATGCCAAGACTAGAACAGGTCTGTGAAATGTAGCTTTCAGCTCATACATCCTTACTGTCTGTCTATCTGTCTCCCTCTATATAAATACACACTCCCATATATACAGACATCACATACACACATATGTTTCTTCTAATGTAATGTCTCCAATTTATTTCCAAGGAAACTACAATAGATACAAAGAACACAACAACACCTTTTGACAGAGCAAACTCTCAGCTACAAAGCAAAGTTTTTCAACATAGTAACCACCATCATCTGTGCATTTTCACCAGTGATGAAAAAGACCTTGCATGCTGTGCTCATAAAAATCTATGTGGCTCTCCAGAATGTGGCATCTTTCATGTTGTTGCCACCACTGTTTCACTATACTAACATCCACTGTTTGGTCTCCATGAATGTTCAGCCAGCATCAGTATGCTTCATACATTCATACTTCATTCACTTCCATGACAGATAGCAACTTGTCAGATCACCCAACTGCTGTTGTCATATGACAACAAAATGCAATTTAATGTTGCTGAGAAGGCTCAAATTCTACCACCATATCAGCATCGTCCATCTTTGACAGTGTGGATCAACATAAAAAAATGGGAGGCATTATTTTTGGGGCAACTCTCAAATATATGTAAATACACAAAAGCAATAATCTGCTGGGATATTTATATAGCAATCATCAAAAATGTTACTTTTATTGTTTAGAAAGTTATGAAGTCACATAATTACAATACAGGATTTTATACTGAACATGTTACAGTTATCAATAACTGTTTTCCTGTGTCCTGATAAGAGGAGAGAGAAAACTTCAAGGTTTCTTCACAAGACTTATTTTTTGTGTGTTATAAATATTCTTAGTATGAC